>NC_090402.1:3797454-4097454 GCF_036365525.1 Heterodontus francisci | reverse complement strand
ATATACTCACACTCATACAAATACACTCATACTCATACAAATGCACTCACAGTCATACAAATACACTCACACTGATACAAATACAATCACACTCATACAAATACACTCACTCTCATACAAATACACTCACACTGATTCAAATACACTCACACTGATACAAATACACTCACACTTATACAAATACACTCACACTGATACAAATTCACTGACACTCATACAAATACACTCACACTGATACAAATACACTCACACTGATACAAATGCACTCACACTGATACAAATTCACTCACACTCATACAAATATACTCACACTGAAACAAATACACTCACACTGATACAAATTGACTCACTCTGATACCAATACACTCACACTGATACAAATACACTCACACTGATACAAATTCACTCACACTGTTACAAAGACACTCACAGTCATACAAATACACTCACACTCATACAAATACACTCACACTCACACAAATACACTCACACTCATACAATTATATTCACACTGATACAAATACATTCGCACTGATACAAATTCACTCACACTCAGACAAATGCACTCACAGTCATACAAATACACTCACACTGATACAAATACACTCACACACATACAAATACACTCACACTGATACAAATACACTCACACTGATACAAATACACCCACCCTGATGCAAATACACTCACACTCATACAAATACACTCATACTCATACAAATGCACTCACAGTCATACAAATACACTCACACTGATACAAATACACTCACACACATACAAATACACTCACACTGATACAAATACATTCACACTGATACAAGTACACTCACACTGATACAAATATACTCACACTCAAACAAATACACTCATACTCATACAAATGCACTCACAGTCATACAAATACACTCACACTGATACAAATACACTCACAATCATACAAATACACTCACACTGATACAAATACACTCACACTGATACAAATACACTCACACTCATACAAAAACACTCACACTTATACAAATACACTCACACTGATACAAATTCACTGACACTCATACAAATACACTCACACTGATACAAATACACTCACACTGATACAAATGCACTCACACTGATACAAATTCACTCACACTCATACAAATATACTCACACTGAAACAAATACACTCACACTGATACAAATTGACTCACTCTGATACCAATACACTCACACTGATACAAATACACTCACACTGATACAAATTCACTCACACTGTTACAAATACACTCACACTCATACAAATACACTCACACTCATACAAATACACTCACACTCATACAAATATACTCACACTCATACAAATACACTCACACTCATACAAATATACTCACACTCATACAAATGCACTCACAGTCATACAAAAACACTCACACTGATACAAATACACTCACACACATACAAATACACTCACACTGATACAAATACATTCACACTGATACAAGTACACTCACACTGATACAAATATACTCACACTCAAACAAATACACTCATACTCATACAAACGCACTCACAGTCATACAAATACACTCACACTGATACAAATACACTCACACTCATACAAATACTCTCACACTGATACAAATACACTCACACTGATACAAATACACTCACACTTTAACAAATACACTCACAATCATACAAATACACTCACAGTCATACAAATACCCTCACACTGATACAAATACACTCACATTGATACAAATACAGTCACAGTCATACAAATACACTCACACTGATACAAATACACCCACCCTGATACAAATACACTCACACTCAAACAAATACACTCATACTCATACAAATGCACTCACAGTCATACAAATACACTCACACTGATACAAATACACTCACACTCATACAAATACACTCACACTGATACAAATACATTCACACTGATACAAATACACTCACAGTGATACAAATATACTCACACTCATACAAATACACTCATACTCATACAAATGCACTCACAGTCATACAAATACACTCACACTGATACAAATACACTCATACTCATACAAATACACTCACAGTTATACAAATACACTCACAATGATACAAATACACTCACACTCATACAAATACACTCACACTGATACAAATACACTCACACTGATACAAATGCACTCACACTTTAACAAATACACTCACAGTCATACAAATACACTCACACTGAAACAAAGACACTCACACTGATACAAATACACTCACAGTCATACAAATACACTCACACTGATACAAATACACCCACACTGATACAAATACACTCACACTCATACAAATACACTCATACTCATACAAATGCACTCACAGTCATACAAATACACTCACACTGATACAAATACACTCACACTCATACAAATACACTCACACTGATACAAATACACTGACACTGATACAAATACATTCACACTGATACAAATACACTCACACTGGTACAAATATACTCACACTCATAAAAAAGCACTCACACTCATACAAATATACTCACACTGATACAAATACATTCACATTGATACAAATACACTCACACTCATACAAATACACTCACACTAATACAAATACACTCACAGTCATACAAATACACTCACACTGATACAAATACACTCACACTGACACAAATACACTCACACTCATACAAATACACACACATTCATACAAATACACTCACACTGATACAAATACACACACACTCATACAAATACACGCACAGTCATAGAAATACACACAAACTCATACTAATATACTCACACTGAAACAAATACACACACACTGATACAATTACACTCACACTAATACAAATACACACACATTCATACAAATACACTCACACTCATATAAATACACTCACACTAATACAAATACACTAACAGTCATACAAATACACTCTCACTGATACAAATACACTCACACTGACACAAATACACTCACACTCATACAAATACACTCACACTGATACAAATACACCCACCCTGATACAAATACACTCACACTCATACAAATACACTCATACTCATACAAATGCACTCACAGTCATACAAATACACTCACACTGATACAAATACAATCACACTCATACAAATACACTCACACTGATACAAATACATTCACACTGATACAAATACACTCACACTGATACAAATATACTCACACTCATACAAATACACTCATACTCATACAAATGCACTCACAGTCATACAAATACACTCACACTGATACAAATACAATCACACTCATACAAATACACTCACACTGATACAAATACATTCACACTGATGCAAATACACTCACACTGATACAAATACAATCACACTCATACAAATACACTCACACTGATACAAATACACCCACCCTGATACAAATACACTCACACTCATACAAATACACTCATACTCATACAAATGCACTCACAGTCATACAAATACACTCACACTGATACAAATACAATCACACTCATACAAATACACTCACACTGATACAAATACATTCACACTGATACAAATACACTCACACTGATACAAATATACTCACACTCATACAAATACACTCATACTCATACAAATGCACTCACAGTCATACAAATACACTCACACTGATACAAATACAATCACACTCATACAAATACACTCACACTGATACAAATACATTCACACTGATACAAATACACTCACACTGATACAAATATACTCACACTCATACAAATACACTCATACTCATACAAATGCACTCACAGTCATACAAATACACTCACACTGATACAAATACATTCACACTGATACAAATACACTCACACTGATACAAATATACTCACACTCAAACAAATACACTCATACTCATACAAATGCACTCACAGTTATACAAATACACTCATACTCATACAAATACACTCACACAGATACAAGTACACTCACACAGATACAAATACACTTACAGTCATAAAAATACACACACTGATACAAATACACTCACACTGATACAAATACATTCATAATCATACAAATGCACTCACAGTCACACAAATACACTCACACTAATACAAATACACTCACACTCAGACAAATACCCTCACACTGATACAAATACATTCACACTGATACAAATACACTCACACTGATACAAATACACTCACACTCATACAAAAGCACTCACACTCATACAAATATACTCACACTGATACAAATACTGTCACATTGACACAAATACAGTCACAATCATACAAATACAATCACAGTCATACAAATACACTCACACTGATACAAATACACTCACGCTGATACAAATACACTCACAGTCATACAAATACACTCACACTGATACAAATACACTCACACTGATACAAATACATTCATACTCATACAAATACATTCACACTCATACAAATACACTCATACTCATACAAATGCACTCACAGTCATACAAATACACTCACACTGATACAAATAAACTCACACTCATACAAATACCCTCACACTGATACAAATACACTCACAAACATACAAATACACTCACACTGATACAAATACACACACACTCATACAAATACACGCACAGTCATAGAAATACACACAAACTCATACTAATATACTCACACTGAAACAAATACACACACACTGATACAATTACACTCACACTAATATAAATACACACACATTCATACAAATACACCAACACTCATATAAATACACTCACACTAATACAAATACACTAACAGTCATACAAATACACTCACACTGATACAAATACACTCACACTGACACAAATACACTCACACTCATACAAATACACACACATTCATACAAATACACTCACACTCATACAAATACACTTACACTAATACAAATAAACTCACACTGATACAAATACACTCACACTGATACAAATACACTCACACTGATACAAATACACTCACACTCATACAAATACACTAACACTCATTCAAATACATGCACACTGATACAAATACACTCACAGTCATAGAAATACACGCACACTGATACAAATACACTCACACTGATACAAATACACTCACACTTTAACAAATACAGTCACAATGATACAAATACACTCACAGTCACACAAATACACTGACACTGATACAAATACACTCACATTGATACAAATACACTCGCAGTCATACAAATACACTCACACTGATACAAATACACCCACCCTGATACAAATACACTCACACTCATACAAATACACTCTTACTCATACAAATGCACTCACAGTCATACAAATACAATCACACTCATACAAATACACTCACACTCATACAAATACACTCACACTGATACAAATACATTCACACTGATACAAATACACTCACACTGATACAAATATACTCACACTCATACAAATACACTCATACTCATACAAATGCACTCACAGTCATACAAATACACTCACACTGATACAAATACACTCACACTGATACAAATACATTCACACTGATACAAATACACTCACACTCATACAAATACACTCATACTCATACAAATGCACTCACAGTTATACAAATACACTCACACTGATACAAATACACTCACACTCATACAAATACACTCACACTGATACAAATACACTCACACTGATACAAATACACTCACACTTTAACAAATACACTCACAGTCATACAAATACACTCACACTGATACAAATACACTCACACTGATACAAATACACTCACAGTCATACAAATACACTCACACTCATACAAATACACTCATACACATACAAATGCACTCACAGTCATACAAATACACTCACACTGATACAAATACACTCACACTCATACAAATACACTCACACTGATACAAATACACTCACACTGATACAAATACATTCACACTGATACAAATACACTCACACTGATACAAATATACTCACACTCATAAAAAAGCACTCACACTCATACAAATATACTCACACTGATACAAATACATTCACATTGATACAAATACACTCACAATCATACAAATACACTCACAGTCATACAAATACACTCACACTGATACAAATATACTCACACTCATACAAATGCACTCACACTCATACAAATATACTCACACTGATAGAAATATACTCACACTGATACAAATACATTCACACTGATACAAATATACTCACACTCATACAAATGCACTCACACCCATACAAATATACTCACACTGATACAAATACATTCAAACTGATACAAATACACTCACACTGATACAAATATAATCACACTGATACAAATGCACTCACACTCATTCAAATATACTCACACTGATAGAAATATACACACACTGATACAAATACATTCACACTGATACAAATACACTCACACTGATACAAATATACTCACACAGATACAAATACACTCACACTCATACAAATACACTCACACTGATACAAATACATTCACACTGATACAAATTCACTCACACTCAGACAAATACACTCACACTCATACAAATACACTCACACTGATACAAATACACTCACACTGATTCAAATTCACTCACACTCATACAAATACACTCACACTAATACAAATATACTCACACTCATACAAATGCACTCACACTGATACAAATATACTCACACTGATACAAATACATTCAAACTGATACAAATATACTCACACTGATACAAATACACTCACACTCATACAAATACACTCACACTGATACAAATTCACTCACACTCATACAAATACACTCACACTGATACAAATACATTCACACTGATACAAATACACTCACACTGATTCAAATTCACTCACACTCATACAAATATACTCACACTGATACCAATACATTCACACTGATACAAATTCACTCACACTCATACAAATACACTCACACTGATACAAATACACTCACATTGATACAAATACATTCAAGCTCATACAAATATACTCACACTGATACAAATGCACTCACACTGATACAAATTCACTCACACTCATACAAATACACTCACACTGATACAAATACACTCACACTGATACAAATACACTCACACTTTAACAAATACACTCACAGTCATACAAATACACTCACACTGATACAAATACACTCACACTGATACAAATACACTCACAGTCATACAAATACACTCACACTCATACAAATACACTCATACACATACAAATGCACTCACAGTCATACAAATACACTCACACTGATACAAATACACTCACACTCATACAAATACACTCACACTGATACAAATACACTCACACTGATACAAATACATTCACACTGATACAAATACACTCACACTGATACAAATATACTCACACTCATAAAAAAGCACTCACACTCATACAAATATACTCACACTGATACAAATACATTCACATTGATACAAATACACTCACAATCATACAAATACACTCACAGTCATACAAATACACTCACACTGATACAAATATACTCACACTCATACAAATGCACTCACACTCATACAAATATACTCACACTGATAGAAATATACTCACACTGATACAAATACATTCACACTGATACAAATATACTCACACTCATACAAATGCACTCACACCCATACAAATATACTCACACTGATACAAATACATTCAAACTGATACAAATACACTCACACTGATACAAATATAATCACACTGATACAAATGCACTCACACTCATTCAAATATACTCACACTGATAGAAATATACACACACTGATACAAATACATTCACACTGATACAAATACACTCACACTGATACAAATATACTCACACAGATACAAATACACTCACACTCATACAAATACACTCACACTGATACAAATACATTCACACTGATACAAATTCACTCACACTCAGACAAATACACTCACACTCATACAAATACACTCACACTGATACAAATACACTCACACTGATTCAAATTCACTCACACTCATACAAATACACTCACACTAATACAAATATACTCACACTCATACAAATGCACTCACACTGATACAAATATACTCACACTGATACAAATACATTCA
Organism: Heterodontus francisci; assembly: GCF_036365525.1. Taxonomy (NCBI): domain Eukaryota; kingdom Metazoa; phylum Chordata; class Chondrichthyes; order Heterodontiformes; family Heterodontidae; genus Heterodontus; species Heterodontus francisci. Next base: position 4,089,407 of record NC_090402.1, on the reverse strand, counting down.
AACTGATACAAATATACTCACACTGATACAAATACACTCACACTCATACAAATACACTCACACTGATACAAATTCACTCACACTCATACAAATACACTCACACTGATACAAATACATTCACACTGATACAAATACACTCACACTGATACAAATATACTCACACAGATACAAATACACTCACACTCATACAAATACACTCACACTGATACAAATACATTCACACTGATACAAATTCACTCACACTCAGACAAATACACTCACACTGATACAAATACACTCACACTGATACAAATACACTCACACTGATTCAAATTCACTCACACTCATACAAATATACTCACACTGATACCAATACATTCACACTGATACAAATTCACTCACACTCATACAAATACACTCACACTGATACAAATACACTCACATTGATACAAATACATTCAAGCTCATACAAATATACTCACACTGATACAAATGCACTCACACTGATACAAATTCACTCACACTCATACAAATACACTCACACTGATACAAATACACTCACACTCATACAAATACACTCACACTGATACAAATACACTCACACTGATTCAAATTCACTCACACTCATACAAATATACTCACACTGTTACCAATACACTCACACTGATACAAATGCACTCACACTCATACAAATACACTCACACTGATACAAATACACTCACACTGATTCAAATTCACTCACACTCATACAAATATACTCACACTGATACCAATACACTCACACTGATACAAATTCACTCACACTCATACAAATACACTCACACTGATACAAATACACTCACATTGATACAAATACATTCACGCTCATACAAATATACTCACACTGATACAAATGCACTCTCACTGATACAAATTCACTCACACTCATACAAATACACTCACACTGATACAAATACGCTCACACTGATACAAATACACTCACACTCATGCAAATACACTCAGACTGATACAAATACACTCACACTGATACAAATACACTCACACTGATTCAAATTCACTCACACTCATACAAATATACTCACACTGATACAAATGCACTCACACTGATACAAATTCACTCACACTCATACAAATATACTCACACTGATACCAATACATTCACACTGATACAAATTCACTCACACTCATACAAATACACTCACACTCATACAAATACACTCACATTGATACAAATACATTCACGCCCATACAAATATACTCACACTGATACAAATGCACGCACACTGATACAAATTCACTCACACTCATACAAATACACTCACACTGATACAAATACACTCACACTCATACAAATACACTCACACTGATACAAATACACTCACACTGATTCAAATTCACTCACACTCATACAAATATACTCACACTGTTACCAATACATTCACATTGATACAAATTCACTCACACTCATACAAATACACTCACACTGATACAAATACACTCACATTGATACAAATACATTCACGCTCATACAAATACACTCACACTGATACAAATACACTCACACTCATACAAATACACTCACACTGATACAAATACACTCACACTGATTCAAATTCACTCACACTCATACAAATATACTCACACTGTTACCAATACACTCACACTGATACAAATGCACTCACACTCATACAAATACACTCACACTGATACAAATACACTCACACTGATTCAAATTCACTCACACTCATACAAATATACTCACACTGATACCAATACACTCACACTGATACAAATTCACTCACACTATACAAATACACTCACACTGATACAAATACACTCACATTGATACAAATACATTCACGCTCATACAAATATACTCACACTGATACAAATGCACTCTCACTGATACAAATTCACTCACACTGATACAAATACATTCGCACTGATACAAATACACTCACACTGATACAAATATACTCACACTGATACAAATACATTCATACTCATACAAATGCACTCACAGTCATACAAATGCACTCACACTCATACAAATTCACTCACACTGATACAAATACATTCGCACTGATACAAATACACTCATACTCATACAAATACACTCACACAGATACAAATACACTCACACTGATACAAATTCACTCACACTCATACAAATATACTCACACTGATCCAAATACATTGACACTCATACAAATATACTCACACTGATACAAATACATTCACACTCATACAAATACATTCACATTCATACAAATACACTCACACTGATACAAATACATTCACACTGATACAAATATACTCACACTGATACAAATACATTCACACTCATACAAATACATTCACATTCATACAAATACACTCACACTCATACAAATACATTCACACTGATACAAATATACTCACACTGATACAAATACACTCACACTCATACAAATACACTCACACTGATACAAATTCACTCACACTGATACAAATACACTCACACTGATACAAATTCACTCACACTGATACAAATACACTCACACTCATACAAATACACTCACACTGATACAAATTCACTCACACTGATACAAATATACTCACACTGATCCAAATACACTCACACTCATACAAATACACTCTCACTGATACAAATTCACTCACACTCATACAAATACACTCACACTGATACAAATACATTCACACTGATACAAATACACTCACACTGATACAAATATACTCACACAGATACAAATACACTCACACTCATACAAATACACTCACACTGATACAAATACATTCACACTGATACAAATTCACTCACACTCAGTCAAATACACTCACACTGATACAAATACACTCACACTGATTCAAATTCACTCACACTCATACAAATATACTCACACTGATACCAATACATTCACACTGATACAAATTCACTCACACTCATACAAATACACTCACACTGATACAAATACACTCACATTGATACAAATACATTCACGCTCATACAAATATACTCACACTGATACAAATGCACTCACACTGATACAAATTCACTCACACTCATACAAATACACTCACACTCATACAAATACACTCACACTCATACAAATACACTCACACTGATACAAATACACTCACACTGATACAAATACACTCACACTGATTCAAATTCACTCACACTCATACAAATATACTCACACTGTTACCAATACACTCACACTGATACAAATGCACTCACACTCATACAAATACACTCACACTGATACAAATACACTCACACTGATACAAATACACTCACACTGATTCAAATTCACTCACACTCATACAAATATACTCACACTGATACCAATACACTCACACTGATACAAATTCACTCACACTCATACAAATACACACACACTGATACAAATACACTCACATTGATACAAATACATTCAAGCTCATACAAATATACTCACACTGATACAAATGCACTCACACTGATACAAATTCACTCACACTCATACAAATACACTCACACTGATACAAATACACTCACACTGATACAAATACACCCACCCTGATACAAATACACTCACACTCATACAAATACAGTCTCACTCATACAAATGCACTCACAGTCATACAAATACAATCACACTCATACAAATACACTCACACTCATACAAATACACTCACACTGATACAAATACATTCACACTGATACAAATACACTCACGCTGATGCAAATATACTCACACACATACAAATACACTCATACTCATACAAATGCACTCACAGTCATACAAATACACTCACACTGATACAAATACACTCACACTGATACAAATACATTCACACTGATACAAATACACTCACACTCATACAAATACACTCATACTCATACAAATGCACTCACAGTTATACAAATACACTCACACTGATACAAATACACTCACACTCATACAAATACACTCACACTGATACAAATACACTCACACTGATACAAATACACTCACACTTTAACAAATACAGTCACAGTCATACAAATACACTCACACTGATACAAATACACTCACACTGATACAAATACACTCACAGTCATACAAATACACTCACACTCATACAAATACACTCATACACATACAAATGCACTCACAGTCATACAAATACACTCACACTGATACAAATACACTCACACTCATACAAATACACTCACACTGATACAAATACACTCACACTGATACAAATACATTCACACTGATACAAATACACTCACACTGATACAAATATACTCACACTCATAAAAAAGCACTCACACTCATACAAATATACTCACACTGATACAAATACATTCACATTGATACAAATACACTCACAATCATACAAATACACTCACAGTCATACAAATACACTCACACTGATACAAATATACTCACACTCATACAAATGCACTCACACTCATACAAATATACTCACACTGATAGAAATATACTCACACTGATACAAATACATTCACACTGATACAAATATACTCACACTCATACAAATGCACTCACACCCATACAAATATACTCACACTGATACAAATACATTCAAACTGATACAAATACACTCACACTGATACAAATATAATCACACTGATACAAATGCACTCACACTCATTCAAATATACTCACACTGATAGAAATATACACACACTGATACAAATACATTCACACTGATACAAATACACTCACACTGATACAAATATACTCACACAGATACAAATACACTCACACTCATACAAATACACTCACACTGATACAAATACATTCACACTGATACAAATTCACTCACACTCAGACAAATACACTCACACTCATACAAATACACTCACACTCATACAAATACACTCACACTGATTCAAATTCACTCACACTCATACAAATATACTCACACCGATATCAATACATTCACACTGATACAAATTCACTCACACTCATACAAATACACTCACACTGATACAAATACACTCACATTGATACAAATACATTCACGCTCATACAAATATACTCACACTGATACAAATGCACTCACACTGATACAAATTCACTCACACTCATACAAATACACTCACACTGATACAAATACACTCACACTCATGCAAATACACTCACACTGATACAAATATACTCACACTCATACAAATGCACTCACACCCATACAAATATACTCACACTGATACAAATACATTCAAACTGATACAAATATACTCACACTGATACAAATACACTCACACTCATACAAATACACTCACACTGATACAAATTCACTCACACTCATACAAATACACTCACACTGATACAAATACATTCACACTGATACAAATACACTCACACTGATACAAATATACTCACACAGATACAAATACACTCACACTCATACAAATACACTCACACTGATACAAATACATTCACACTGATACAAATTCACTCACACTCAGACAAATACACTCACACTGATTCAAATACACTCACACTGATACAAATACACTCACACTGATTCAAATTCACTCACACTCATACAAATATACTCACACTGATACCAATACATTCACACTGATACAAATTCACTCACACTCATACAAATACACTCACACTGATACAAATACACTCACATTGATACAAATACATTCAAGCTCATACAAATATACTCACACTGATACAAATGCACTCACACTGATACAAATTCACTCACACTCATACAAATACACTCACACTGATACAAATACACTCACACTCATACAAATACACTCACACTGATACAAATACACTCACACTGATTCAAATTCACTCACACTCATACAAATATACTCACACTGTTACCAATACACTCACACTGATACAAATGCACTCACACTCATACAAATACCCTCACACCGATACAAATACACTCACACTGATTCAAATTCACTCACACTCATACAAATATACTCACACTGATACCAATACACTCACACTGATACAAATTCACTCACACTCATACAAATACACTCACACTGATACAAATACACTCACATTGATACAAATACATTCACGCTCATACAAATATACTCACACTGATACAAATGCACTCTCACTGATACAAATTCACTCACACTCATACAAATACACTCACACTGATACAAATACGCTCACACTGATACAAATACACTCACACTCATGCAAATACACTCAGACTGATACAAATACACTCACACTGATACAAATACACTCACACTGATTCAAATTCACTCACACTCATACAAATATACTCACACTGATACAAATGCACTCACACTGATACAAATTCACTCACACTCATACAAATATACTCACACTGATACCAATACATTCACACTGATACAAATTCACTCACACTCATACAAATACACTCACACTCATACAAATACACTCACATTGATACAAATACATTCACGCTCATACAAATATACTCACACTGATACAAATGCACTCACACTGATACAAATTCACTCACACTCATACAAATACACTCACACTGATACAAATACACTCACACTCATACAAATACACTCACACTGATACAAATACACTCACACTGATTCAAATTCACTCACACTCATACAAATATACTCACACTGTTACCAATACATTCACACTGATACAAATTCACTCACACTCATACAAATACACTCACACTGATACAAATACACTCACATTGATACAAATACATTCACGCTCATCCAAATATACTCACACTGATACAAATGCACTCACACTGATACAAATTCACTCACACTCATACAAATACACTCACACTGATACAAATACACTCACACTCATACAAATACACTCACACTGATACAAATACACTCACACTGATTCAAATTCACTCACACTCATACAAATATACTCACACTGTTACCAATACACTCACACTGATACAAATGCACTCACACTCATACAAATACACTCACACTGATACAAATACACTCACACTGATTCAAATTCACTCACACTCATACAAATATACTCACACTGATACCAATACATTCACACTGATACAAATTCACTCACACTCATGCAAATACACTCAGACTGATACAAATACACTCACACTGATACAAATACACTCACACTGATTCAAATTCACTCACACTCATACAAATATACTCACACTGATACAAATGCACTCACACTGATACAAATTCACTCACACTCATACAAATATACTCACACTGATACAAATACACTCACACTCATACAAATACACGCACACTGATACAAATACACTCACACTGATACTAATACACTCACACTGATTCAAATTCACTCACACTCATACAAATATACTCACTCTGATACCAATACACGCACACTGATACAAATTCACTCACACTCATACAAATACACACACACTGATACAAATACACTCACATTGATACAAATACATTCACGCTCATACAAATATACTCACACTGATACAAATGCACTCACACTGATACAAATTCACTCACACTCATACAAATACACTCACACTGATACAAATACACTCACACTGATACAAATACACTCACACTGATACAAATATACTCACACTGATACAAATACACTCACACTCATACAAATACACTCACAATGATACAAATACATTCACACTGATACAAATTCACTCACACTGATACAAATTCACTCACACTCATACAAATATACTCACACTGATACCAATACACTCACACTGATACAAATTCACTCACACTCATACAAATATATTCACACTGATACAAATTCACTCACACTGATTCAAATTCACTCACACTCATACAAATATACTCACACTGATACAAATACACTCACACTGATACCAATGCACTCACACTGATACAAATTCACTCACACTCATACAAATATACTCACACTCATACAAATTCACTCACACTGATACAAATACATTCGCACTGATACAAATACACTCACACTGATACAAATATACTCACACTGATACAAATACATTCATACTCATACAAATGCACTCACAGTCATACAAATGCACTCACACTCATACAAATTCACTCACACTGATACAAATACACTCACACTGATACAAATTCACTCACACTCATACAAATATACTCACACTGATCCAAATACATTGACACTCATACAAATATACTCACACTGATACAAATACATTCACACTCATACAAATACATTCACATTCATACAAATACACTCACACTCATACAAATACATTCACACTGATACAAATATACTCACACTGATACAAATACACTCACACTCATACAAATACACTCACACTGATACAAATTCACTCACACTGATACAAATACACTCACACTGATACAAATTCACTCACACTGATACAAATACACTCACACTCATACAAATACACTCACACTGATACAAATTCACTCACACTGATACAAATATACTCACACTGATCCAAATACACTCACACTCATACAAATACACTCTCACTGATACAAATTCACTCACACTCATACAAATACACTCACACTGATACAAATACATTCACACTGATACAAATACACTCACACTGATACAAATATACTCACACAGATACAAATACACTCACACTCATACAAATACACTCACACTGATACAAATACATTCACACTGATACAAATTCACTCACACTCAGTCAAATACACTCACACTGATACAAATACACTCACACTGATTCAAATTCACTCACACTCATACAAATATACTCACACTGATACCAATACATTCACACTGATACAAATTCACTCACACTCATACAAATACACTCACACTGATACAAATACACTCACATTGATACAAATACATTCACGCTCATACAAATATACTCACACTGATACAAATGCACTCACACTGATACAAATTCACTCACACTCATACAAATACACTCACACTGATACAAATACACTCACACTCATACAAATACACTCACACTGATACAAATACACTCACACTGATACAAATACACTCACACTGATTCAAATTCACTCACACTCATACAAATATACTCACACTGTTACCAATACACTCACACTGATACAAATGCACTCACACTCATACAAATACACTCACACTGATACTAATACACTCACACTGATACAAATACACTCACACTGATTCAAATTCACTCACACTCATACAAATATACTCACACTGATACCAATACACTCACACTGATACAAATTCACTCACACTCATACAAATACACACACACTGATACAAATACACTCACATTGATACAAATACGTTCACGCTCATACAAATATACTCACACTGATACAAATGCACTCACACTGATACAAATTCACTCACACTCATACAAATACACTCACACTGATACAAATACACTCACACTGATACAAATTCACTCACACTCATACAAATACACTCACACTGATACAAATATACTCACACTGATACAAATACACTCACACTCATACAAATACACTCACAATGATACAAATACATTCACACTGATACAAATTCACTCACACTGATACAAATTCACTCACACTCATACAAATATACTCACACTGATACCAATACACTCACACTGATACAAATTCACTCACACTCATACAAATATATTCACACTGATACAAATTCACTCACACTGATTCAAATTCACTCACACTCATACAAATATACTCACACTGATACCAATGCACTCACACTGATACAAATTCACTCACACGCATACAAATACACTCACACTGATACAAATACACTCACATTGATACAAATACATTCACGCTCATACAAATATACTCACACTGATACAAATGCACTCACACTGATACAAATTCACTCACACTCATACAAATACACTCACACTGATACAAATACACTCACACTCATACAAATACACTCACACTGATACAAATACATTCACACTGATACAAATACACTCACACTGATACAAATATACTCACACTCATACAAATACACTCACACTGATACAAATACACTCACATTGATACAAATACACTCGCACTGATACAAATTCACTCAAACTCATACAAATATACTCACACTGATACAAATACACTCACACTGATACAAATTCACTCACACTCATACAAATACACTCACACTCATACAAATACACTCACACTGATACAAATTCACTCACACTCATACAAATACACTCACAGTCATACAAATACACTCACACTCATACAAATACACTCATACTCATACAAATATATTCACACTGATACAAATACACTCACACTGATACAAATTCACTCACACTCATCCAAATATTCTCACACTGATCCAAATACATTCACACTCATACAAATACACTCACACTCATACAAATACATTCACACTGATACAAATACACTCACACTCATACAAATACACTCACACTCATACAAATACATTCACACTGAATCAAATACACTCACACTGATACAAATTCACTCATGCTCATACAAATATACTCACACTGATACAAATACACTCACACTGATGCAAATTCACTCACACTCATACAAATACACTCACACTGATGCAAATACACTCACACTGATACAAATACACTCACACTGATACAAATACACTCAGTCATACAAGTACACTCACACTCATACAAATACACTCACACTCATACAAATACACGCACACTCATACAAATATACTCACACTCATACAAATACACTCACACTCATACAAATATATTCACACTGATACAAATACACTCACACTGATACAAATTCACTCACACTCATACAAATATACTCACACTCATACCAATTCACACACACTGATACAAATACACTCACACTGATACAAATATACTCACACTGATACAAATACATTCATACTCATACAAATGCACTCACAGTCATACAAATACACTCACACTGACACAAATACATTTACACTGATACAAATACACTCACACTGATACAAATATACTCACACTCATACAAATATACTCACACTGATACAAATACACTCACACTGATACAAATTCACTCACACTCATACAAATATACTCACACTGATCCAAATACATTGACACTCATACAAATACATTCACACTCATACAAATATACTCACACTCATACAAATATACTCACACTGATTCAAATACATTCACACTCATACAAATACACTCACACTCATACAAATACATTCACACTCATACAAATTCACTTACACTGATACAAATTCACTCACACTCATACAAATACACTCACACTCATACAAATTCACTCACACTCATACAAATACATTCACACTCATACATATTCACTCACACTCATACAAATTCACTTACACTGATACAAATTCACTCACACTCATACAAATACACTCACACTCATACAAATTCACTCACACTCATACAAATTCACTTACACTGATACAAATTCACTCTTCTTTGGACTCCTTGTCTCGAGAGACAATGGGTAAGTGCCTGTAGGTGGTCAGTGGTTTGTGAAGCAGCGCCTGGAGTGGCTATAAAGGCCAATTCGAGAGTGACAGACTCTTCCACAGGTGCTGCAGATAAAATTGGTTGTCGGGGCTGTTACACAGTTGGCTCTCTCCTTGCGCTTCTGTCTTTTTTCCTGCCAACAGCTAAGTCTCTTCAACTCACCACTCTTCAGCCCCGCCTTTATGGCTGTCCGCCAGCTCTGGCGATCACCGGCAACTGACTCCCACGACTTGTGGTCAATGTCACAGGACTTCATGTCGCATTTGCAGACGTCTCAAAGCGGAGCAATGGGTGGCCGGTGGGTCTGATACCAGTGATAAGCTCGCTGTACAATGCGTCCTTGGGGGTCCTGCCATCTTCCATGCGGCTCACATGGCCAAGCCATCTCAAGTGCCGCCAACTCAGTAGTGTGTATAAGCTGGGGATGTTGGCTGCCTCGAGGACTTCTGTGTTGGAGATACGATCCTGCCACCTGATGCCAAGGATTTTCTGGAGGCAGCGAAGATGGAATGAATTGAGACGTTGCTCTTGGCTGACATACGTTGTCCAGGCCTCGCTGCCATAGAACAAGGTACTGAGGACACAGGCCTGAAACACTCGGACTTTTGTGTTCCGTGTCAGTGCGCCATTTTCCCACACTCTCTTGGCCAGTCTGGATATCGCAGCGGAAGCCTTTCCCATGTGCTTGTTGATTTCTGCATCGAGAGACAGGTTACTGGTGATAGTTGAGCCTAGGTAGGTGAACTCTTGAACCACTTCCAGAGCGTGGTCGCCAATATTGATGGATGGAGCATTTCTGACGTCCTGTCCCATGATGTTCGTTTTCTTGAGGCTGATGGTTAGGCCAAATTTGTTGCAGGCAGACGCAAACCTGTCGATGAGTCTCTGCAGACACTCTTCTGTGTGGAATGTTAATGCAGCATCATCAGCAAAGAGGAGTTCCCTGATGAGGACTTTCCGTACTTTGGTTATCGCTCTTAGACGGGCAAGGTTGAACAACCTGCCACATGATCTTGTGTGGAGGAAAATTCCTTCTTCTGAAGATTTGAACGCATGTGAGAGCAGCAGGGAGAAGAAGATCCCAAACAGTAGGTGCGAGAACACAGCCCTGTTTCACGCCACTCAGGATAGGAAAGGGGTCTGATGAGGCACCGCTATGCTGAATTGTGCCTTTCATATTGTCATGGAATGAGGTGATGATACTTTGTAGCAAATACACTCACACTCATACACCAAGACTCCTCCACACACACTCACACATGTTAAGGGGGATGGTAGCTTCGAGTTATTGTTACTGGACTAGTAAACCAAAGGCATGAGTATAAATCCCACCATGGCAGCTGTGGAAATTTCAATTTAATTAGTTAAATAAATGTGGAATAAAAAGCTAGTCTCAGTAATTTCTTTCTTTTTTTCTTTTGGGCCTCCTTATCTCGAGAGACAATGGATACGCGCCTGGAGGTGGTCAGTGGTTTGTGAAGCAGCGCCTGGAGTGGCTATAAAGGCCAATTCTGGAGTGACAGGCTCTTCCACAGGTGCTGCAGAGAAATTTGTTTGTTGGGGCTGTTGGACAGTTGGCTCTCCCCTTGCGCCTCTGTCTTTTTTCCTGCCAACTACTAAGTCTCTTCGACTCGCCACAATTTAGCCCTGTCTTTATGGCTGCCCGCCAGCTCTGGCGAATGCTGGCAACTGACTCCCACGACTTGTGATCAATGTCACACGATTTCATGTCGCGGTAGTCTCAGTAATGGTGACCACGAAACTACCAGATTGTCATATAATCCCATTTTCAGAGAAGTAAATCTGCCATCCTTACCTGGTCTGGCCTACATGTGACTCCAGACACACTGCAATGTGGTTAATTCTTAACTGCCCTCTGAAATGGCTGAGCAAGCTACTCAGTTGTATCAAACTGCAATGTGTACCTACCTCACATGGACTGCAGCAGTTCAAGAAGGCAGCTCACCATCACCTTCTCAAGGGTAATTAGGGATGGGCAATAAATGCTGGCCTGGCCAGTGACACCCACATCCCATGAAAGAATAAAAAATACACATCCACACAAAGTCGCATGTGTCACTGTGCAATGATTGGATCAAGAGCAACTTACATTTTATATGGCAACTTTTAGTGTAATAAAACATTCCAAGGCACTTCACAGCAGTGTAATCAGATAAATACTGGCACTGAGACACATCAGGAGACATTAGGACAGGCGACCAAAAGCTTAGTCAAAGAGGTCAGTTTTAAGAAACGTCTTAAAGGAGGAGAGAGAGGTGGAGAGGTTTAGGGAGGGAATTCCAGAGTTTGGGGCCCAGGCAGCTGAAGGCACGGCCGCCAATGGTGGAGCAATTAAAATCGGGATGCTCAAGAGGCCAGAATTGGAGGAGTGCAGAGATCTCGGAGGGTTGAGGGGCTGGAGGTGATTACAGAGATAGGGAGGGGTGAGGCCATGGAGAGATTTGAAAATTAAGATGAGAATTTTAAAATCGAGTGGGAGCCAGTGTAGGCCAGTGAGCACAGTGGGTGATGGGTGAACAGGACTTGGTGCGAGTTCGGATGCAGGCAGCAGAGTTTTGGATGAGCTGAAGATTACGGAGGGTTGAATGTGGGAGACCAGCCAGATGTATGTTGGAATAGGTAATAAAAGTATGGATGAGGGTTTCTGCAGCGGATGAGCTGAGGCAGGGGCAAAGTCAGGTGATGTTAGGGAGGTAGAGGTAGGTGGTCTTAGTGATGGTGTGGATATGGGGGTCAGAAGCTGAGCTCAGAGTCAAATAGGATGGGGAGGATATTAAGAGTCTGGTTCAGACTGAGTCACTGGCCAGGGAGGGGAATCCTCAGCCAGTGACACTGAGACCTGCTGCAACATCTCATTGGCACGATCCCTGCTTTAGTTTGGTTAAATCTGAAAAGGCTAGGTTTGGACCCTGAGAGCTTTCTACTTTGTACTGATCACTACCACACTGGGCAGTATATTCACACACTGAGCCATTACATCTGAAGCCTCTGTAAGATTGTGATAGTGAGATCAGAGATATCAGGATTATGGAACCAAGGCTGGTAGCTGGAGTTAAGATACAAATCAGTCATGATCTCATTGAATGGCAGAACATGCTTGAGGGGCTGAATGGCCTCCTCCAGTTGCTATGTTCCTTCCCCGCGCATTCTTTCAATTTCTGCAATAATACAAACCATAGGACACCAACAAACAATTCTTCATCCCCCTGTCTCTTTGCTCTTTTCCAATCTGTTACACATTCCATGTGGCGTTTTCGCTGCACGGATTTGCCTGTTCATCTGGGGTGGGGGTGGGGAGGTGGGGACGGGCCAACACTTGTAGCTGATTTCAGACAAACCCCCACCGCACCATCACCCTGCTGCTTCCGGATGACTGATTAAAATCTAATGACACCGTAGTTGCCATGGTTACCGCCCTCAATTATTTCTCCCTTCCCAAGAAACTTGACGTGGAATTAATTCATCTTCATCCGCTCAACCTAAGGATCAGCCAGAGTTTGGCTGGAAAATAATCGACAGGTTTACTATTATTATATAGAAAATGAGATTGGATTCACAGGAGGGCAGCAAGCTGTCAGATATCTCAATTATTATTAACTCATTCATGCACTCACACTAAATCTGGCCTAAAGACAGTGATTCCTATCGCCAGTGAGAGTCAGTGCGTGTGGGACCCGTACCCCAGTGAGAGTCAGTGTCTGTGGGACCCGTACCCCAGTGAGAGTCAGTGTGTGTGGGACCCGTACCCCAGTGAGAGTCAGTGTGTGTGGGACCCGTACCCCAGTGAGAGTCAGTGTGTGTGGGACCCGTACCCCAGTGAGAGTCAGTGTCTGTGGGACCCGTACCCCAGTGAGAGTCAGTGTCTGTGGGACCCGTACCCCAGTGAGAGTCAGTGTGTGTGTGACCCGTACCCCAGTGAGAGTCAGTGTGTGGGACCCGTA
This sequence comes from Heterodontus francisci, assembly GCF_036365525.1. NCBI lineage: Eukaryota > Metazoa > Chordata > Chondrichthyes > Heterodontiformes > Heterodontidae > Heterodontus > Heterodontus francisci. The sequence goes on along the minus strand of NC_090402.1, from coordinate 4,073,991 downwards.
CCCCAGTGAGAGTCAGTGTGTGTGGGACCCGTACCCCAGTGAGAGTCAGTGTCTGTGGGACCCGTACCCCAGTGAGAGTCAGTGTGTGTGTGACCCGTACCCCAGTGAGAGTCAGTGTGTGGGACCCGTACCCCAGTGAGAGTCAGTGTGTGGGACCCGTACCCCAGTGAGAGTCAGTGTGTGTGGGACCCGTACCCCAGTGAGAGTCAGTGTGTGGGACCCGTACCCCAGTGAGAGTCAGTGTGTGGAACCCGTACCCCAGTGAGAGTCAGTGTGTGGGACCCGTACCCCAGTGAGAGTCAGTGTGTGTGGAACCCGTACCCCAGTGAGAGTCAGTGTGTGTGGGACCCGTACCCCAGTGAGAGTCAGTGTGTGTGGAACCCGTACCCCAGTGAGAGTCAGTGTGTGTGGAACCCGTACCCCAGTGAGAGTCAGTGTGTGGGACCTGTACCCCAGTGAGAGTCAGTGTGTGGGACCCATACCCCAGTGAGAGTCAGTGTGTGTGGAACCCGTACCCCAGTGAGAGTCAGTGTGTGTGGGACCCGTACCCCAGTGAGTGTCAGTGTGTGTGGGACCCGTACCCCAGTGAGAGTCAGTGTGTGTGGGACCCGTACCCCAGTGAGAGTCAGTGTGTGTGGAACCCGTACCCCAGTGAGAGTCAGTGTGTGGGACCCGTACCCCAGTGAGAGTCAGTGTGTGGGACCCGTACCCCAGTGAGAGTCAGTGTGTGGGACCCGTACCCCAGTGAGAGTCAGTGTGTGTGGAACCCGTACCCCAGTGAGAGTCAGTGTGTGGGACCCGTACCCCAGTGAGAGTCAGTGTGTGGGACCCGTACCCCAGTGAGAGTCAGTGTGTGGGACCCGTACCCCAGTGAGAGTCAGTGTGTGTGGGACCTGGGATGAGACATTGATGGAGGGTTGTAGTCCTCTTTGGATGTGTGGTACAGTTCCTGTGGTTCTCTGGTAGAGCAAACGTTCCACACCAGGTACTGGACAAGGAGCAGGAGCACAAAACTGGGCTAATTAGTCCCCTTGGTTGTCTTGCGCAGGCTTTCGATTGTAGCGTTGTAGTGTCCAGTACTACATCCCCATCTTAGATCAGCTACCTCAGCACATAGTTTCCAAATTCTGTTTCTGACACTCTCCTGCACCCTTCTTCATCCTCACTGTGTTAAAATTAAGCCCCTTTGTACTGCCTCCTAGTCCAATATCATTCCTTCCTCACATCTCTGACCTCTCGAACGCTTACAATCTACAAGTTTACAGAACCCAATCTTGACATTCGCTCATTACTTCTTTCTAATTTGTCTCACTTCTCTCTCCTTCCTCGTCTTTTCAGTCATGTTGCTGCCCTGCACGGTGAGAGTGCTTTCCTCCAGCTGGGCTTGTCAGCTTGAAAGGAAAGAGTTGAGAGGTTAAAAACCCTCTGCAGCAAACCCAGCAGAACTATCACGAGCTCAGAAGTGTCTCTAGTGCAGTCCAGGGATCAATGATTCTTCCTGTCTATTGGATTGTGCCAGCTGGACCAGGGTTAATACAACACTACTCTCTGGCTCTGTGTGCTGTTGCAATGCCTCAAACAACTTATCTGTAAGCACGTCAGGTACATCCCAGTTTCCATGGAAACACTGCTCACTTTTTGTTTAATGAGTTTATTACATTTATAGAGCATCCCAAACATCCCAAGGCGCTGTATAAGAGTGCAATCAAACAAAAATGGACAGCGAGCCAAAGAAGGAGATTAAAAGCTCGGCCAGCGATGTTTCCCATTGCTCTGCCGATGGAGTCATGGACAAGGGGAAGATTCAAGGCTTTGGGCTAACGTCGAGTTGAGGTTGTGAGCATCTTATGAAACTGGGTTTTTGTAGGGAAGTCACCAGACCAGCTGATATTAATGCATTTTAAGTTGTTTATGCTTGATAGATTATAGATTAAATCAGGGAATAGGGAGCCTGTGACACACAGCTGCATTACTAACTGCCTGGGTAGAATAACATCTGGTTAAATTCTAATTATGGAGGACAGTCTACAATCCAGACCAGACACTTCTGTGCATTTATATAGCACCTTTAATGTAGAAAAGCATCCTAAGGGGGTTCACAGAAGCGTATTCAAAAGAAATCGCATGGGCCCTGAGACAAGGAAGGAGATATAAAGAACAGGTTTAGAGAGAGAATTCCGGAACATGAGAGCTGGGAGGCTGAAGGCATGGCCACCAATGCTGGAACTAAGGGACAGCCAGGGGTTGAGGGGCTGGAGAACGTTACACAGATAGGGAGGGGCGAGGGACCATGGAGGCATTTAAAACCAAGGATGAGAATTTTTAAATCATGGTGTTGCTGGATTGGGAGCCAATGTAGGTCAGCGAGTACAGTGGATGATGTATGAACGGGACTTCGAGTGAGTAACGACACAGGCAGCGGAGTTTTGGACGAGTTGATGTTTAAAGGGATAAAATGTGGGAGGTCGGCCAGGAGTGTGTTGGAATAGTCAAATCCGGAGGTAACAAAGGCATGGATGAGGGTTTCAGCAGCAGATGAGCTGAGGCAGGGGTAGAGTCGGGCAATGTTACTGAGGTGGGAATAGGCGGTCTTAGTGTTGGCACGGATATGTGGTCAGAAGCTCATGTTGTGGTTAAAGTATGATACCAAGGTTGCAAACAGTTTGGTTCAGCCTCAGACAGTTGCCAGGGAGAGGGATAGATGTTGTATCGAGGGAACAGAATTCATAGCGGAAACTGAAGACAATAGTTTTGATCTTCCCAATACATAATTGGAGAAAATTTCATCACATGCAGGACTGGATATTGGACAAGCAAGTTCAAAGGCAGTGGAGGGGTTCAGAGAGAGCTGCTGGGAAAGTACATCTGGGTGTCATCAGTGCTGTCACATACACTGGAAGTGCGATGATACAACAGTCATGGACTAACTCTGAAGATTTTTGAAAAACAGACTTTGCCATTAAAAAATTAACCTTTATTTTAAAAAATGAACAGGGGTCCAAAATGGGTGCCGATAAAAGGGATTGACCTTTCGTGTATTCAAACTGACAAAGGCAAAGGATAAATCTTCAAAGCTAAAAGATGTAAATGGAACCAATCCTCCACCTGTGCTAAAACATTCCAGAATGAAATGTCTTCTTCTTAAACAAAGGAGGTGTGAAGTAGCCACATCCTGGGCCTTCGTGTGATCACCAAGGGAAGAGATGAGCACATCTCCTACCAAGAGGTGACACAGTTTTACCTTAAAAAAGACAGCCAGAAAGAGAAAGAGAGACCGTCGCACAGGATAGAGCAACATTCTAACAGCGAGTGTTCCAGCCGTACCAGGAAGCACAGTGCCCTGTTGAAAAATTCAACATCTGCATTATACAGCAGTGAGAGCTAGAAGTAACCCATTGTCTTCAACAGGACCTTCAATCAAGAGAGAACTCTACATTCATCTCAGGCCTGCATCCATCTAGAACCTGATTCTCAAGAGAATTCAACAGGTTTGTGGTAAGACACCTCACTGAAATAGTAAGAGGCGACTTGATTGACATATATACGATCCTGAGGTGTCTTGACAGGGTGGATGTGGAAAGGATGTTTCCCCTTGTGGGAGAATCTAGAACTAGGGGTCACTGTTTAAAAATAAGGGGTCGCCCTTTTAAAAAATTCTTTCATGGGATGTGGGTGTCGCTGGCAAGGCCAGCATTTGTTGCCGATCCCTAATTGCCCTTGACAACCGAATGTCTTGCAAGGCAATATCAGAGGGCAGTTAAGAGTCAACTACATTGCTGTGGGTCTAGAATCACATGTAGGCCAGACCAGATAAGGATGGCAGATTTCCTTTGCTAAAGGACATTAATGGACCAGATGGGTCTTTACAGCAATCGATGATAGTTTCATGGCACCATTACTGAGACTAGCTTTCAATTCCAGATTTTTGTTAATTAGTTGAATTTATTAATTAGATTTAAATTCCAGCAGCTGCCATGGTGGGATTTGAACCCATGTCCCCAGGGCATTATTCTGGGCTGCTGGATTATTAGTTCAGTGACATTACGTCTATGCTACCACCTCCTCCTTTAAGACAGAGATGAGGAGAAATTTTTTCTCTCAGAGGGTCGTGAGTCTTTGGAATTCTCTTCCTCAAAAGGCGGTGGAAGCAGAGTCTTTGAATATTTTTAAGGCAGATGTAGCTAGATTCTTGATAAGAAAGGGGGTGAAAGGTTATCGGGGGGAGGCAGGGATGTGGAATCAAGGTTACAATCAGATCAGCCATGATCTTGTTAAATGGTGGAGCAGGCTCGAGGGGCTGAGTGGTCTACTCCTGCTCCTAACTCGTACGTTCGTATATGTTACATATGTTCGTGTGAAAGCCACCTTCCTTTTCCCTTCTCTATCTGTTTCATCTTGTGTGTGCATCTATGTGTGTGTGTTGTTACGACCGACCGCTCCAGTCAGAACCCCCCAATCAAAATTTATGATTCTGATTGTGGTGGGACCAACGCACTGTTAATTCAATCCCATCGTTCCACAGATCAGCTAACATATCATTTAAAAACTTTCCAAATTAAAGAGAGACTGAACCAAATTGTACCATCTATTAACCCCTGAATGAGGCTAACTAAACCTGATGTTTTTAAATCAACAAATTAGCTCTTTAATTAGAAGAACTAAATTCTTAAACACTATAAAGATATAAACAACATTTAAAATAGAAAAAATTAGAGTCCTTGCAAATTTACAGTCTAATATTGCTTGAAGTCCTCACAAGATGCTGCTCAAAGTCCTCACAGGATGATGCTCGAAGTCCTCACAGGATGTCACTTTTCTTCTCCAGAATCAATCTGACTTCAGTGTTTTTGAGGGATAAAAGATTGTCACAATCTAACTTCCCTTTCTTCAATTTAAATTACCAGAGATCTCTGTTTTGGTTTGACTTTTTTTTTTAGAATTTTGAGAGATAATAATTAGACAGACTAAAATCCTCTTCCTTCAGTTTAAATAGTTGAGAGCTTTTTTCTGATGTGCTCATCACAGCTGGGTCTTCTGTCTGTGTCTTCTATCTGTTCGAACAAACTGTCTCACTAAAAGCCAGTTCAAACTGAATTGTAACAAACGTATCATATCAGGCTCACTCCCAGTGGCTGTATCTATGGTAACGAGAATGCACCCTTTGAATCGCAGTCTCCAAATGGCTGTTTCTAAGGCAACGAAAATGCACCTTCCTATAACTCCTGAGGCTTGCTGGTTCTTGAAGCAATACTGATCCCTTGCAAGCCTTAAAGGCAAAGTGCATATTCCAAATAAAAACTACAGGATCATGACAGTGTGTGTGTATGTGTGTGCATGTATGTGTGTGTGTGCATGTATGTGTGTGTGTGTGTGTGTGTGCGCATGTGTGAGTGAGTGGATGAGGTTGCGACAATTTCGGGATAAGGCATATTGATCAATAAACAATTGATATTCTGTTTTTAAAACCTATAAGAAAACCTGGTGCTGTTTATTTGAAAAATAAAGCACCAAGGGTCCAAACACTAATACAAATACACTTGCTCCAGTCAGGTGGGGAGCTGAACAGCCTAGGATACTGTATTAAATGCGCTCTCAACCTGTCCTGCCACCTTCAATGATTTATGCACATATACACCCAAGTCCCTCTACTCTTGCACCCCCTTTAGAATTGTACCTTTTATTTTATATTGTATCTTGGTGTTCTTCCTTCCAAAATGAATCATTGCAACTTCTCTGCCTTAAATTTCATCTGCCATTTGTCCACCCATTCCACCAACCTGTAAAAAAAATTGAAAGTGCTGGTAATACTCAGCAGGTCTGGCAGCATTTGTGGAGAGAGAAGCAGAGTTAATGTTTCAAGTCTGTGACCTTTCATCAGGCAAAGGTTAGAAAAGAATTAGATTTTAAGCAAGTGAAGGGGAGGGGGGTGGGGGAGAGAACAAAGGGGAAGGTGTTTGATAGGGCAGGAGAGATTAAGTAACAAAGCTGTCATGGACAAAGGCAAAGAGTCATAGAGTGATAGAGTTACACAGAGCAGAAACAGGCCCTTCAGCCCATCGTGTCTGTGCCAGCCATCAAGCACCTATCTATTCTAATCCCATTTTCCAGCACTTGGCCTGTAGTCTTGTATGCTATGGCGTTTCAAATGCCCATCTAAATACTTCTTAAATGTTATAGTGTGTTAATGCTTGTGGTGAGAGACAAAACATTAGTCCAGAGAGAGTGTTAAGAGCAGAATAATGAACAGCTCTGACTACATGAAAAACAGGCACATGGTCAAAAAATAAAATATTAAAAAAGGCCAGTCATGCTCTGAAGTTATTGAACTCAATATTCGGTCTGCAAGGCTGTAGCGTACCTAATTGAAAGATCAGGTGCTGCTCCTCAAGCTTGTGTTGATGTTCACTGGAACACTGGAGCAGGCCAAAGACACAAATGTGGGAATGAGAGCAGTGGGGAGTGTTGAAATGGTCAGCAACCGGAAGCTCGGGGTCCTGCTTTCGGACTGAGCAGAGGTGCTCCACAAAACGGTCATCCAATCTGTGTTTGGTCTCCCCAGTGTAGAGGAGACCACATTGTGAGCAGCGAATACAGTATACTACATTGAAAGTAGTACAAGTAAATCACTGCTTCACCTGAAAGGAGTGTTTGCGGCCTGGGATAGTGAGGAGAGAGGAGGTAAGAGGGCAATTGCATAGGAAGGTGCCGTGGGAAGGGGATGAGGTGTCGGAGGTAATGGAGGAGTGGAGGAGGGTGTCGAGGAGGGAACAAACCCTTTGGAATGCTGACGGGGCGGGTAGGGGAAGATGCGTTTGGTAGTGGCATCATGCTGGATGTGGCGGAAATGGCGGAGGATGATCCTTTGGATGTGGAGGCTGAAGGGGTGGAAAGTGAGGACAAGGGGAACCCTGTCGCGTTTCTGGGAGGGAGGGGAAGGGGTGAGGGTGGAGGTGCGGGAAATGGGCCCGACACGGTTGAGGGCCCTGTCAACAACAGTGGGGGGGAATCCTCGGTTGAGGAAAAAGGAAGACATATCAGAAGCGCTGTCATGGAAGGTAGCATCATCAGAGCAGATGCTTCGAAGACGGAGAAACTGGGAGAATGGAATGGAGTCCTTACAGGAGGCAGGGTGTGAAGAAGTGTAGTCGAGGTAGCTGTGGGAGTCGGTGGGCTTTGATAGATATTAGTAGACAGCCTATCCCCAGAGATGGAGACAGAGAAGTCGAGGAAGGGATGGGAAGTGTTGGAGATGGACCATGTGAAGGTGAGAGAAGGGTGGAAATTAGAAGCAAAGTTGATAAGGTTTTCTAGTTCGGGGCGGGAGCAGGAAACGGCACCGATACAGTCATCAATGTACCGGAAAAAGAGTTGGGGGAGGGGGCCTGAGTAGGACTGGAATAAGGAATGTTCGACATATCCCACAAAAAGACAGGCATAACTAGGATCCATGCGGGTACCCATAGCGACACCTTTTACTTGAAGGAAGTGAGTGGAGTTGAAGGAGATGTTCTTCAATATGAGAACAAGTTCAGCCAGGCGGAGGAGGGTGGTGGTGGATGGGAACTGGTTGGGCCTCTGTTCAAGGAAGAAGCGGAGAGCCCTGAAACTGTCCTGGTGGGGGATGGAGGTGTAGGAAGACACCAACCTGTCTATGTCCTTTTGAAGTTCGACACTATTCTCACAGTTCACAATGTTTCCAAGTTTTGTATCATTTGCAAATTTTGAAATTATGCCCTGTTCACCAAGGTCTAGGTCATTAATATATATACACTACACCATTAGCACACTCTTTGTCTTTGCCTTTGCCCAATGACCTCTTGATCAGTTAATCTCTCTGACCCTCTGTCCTATCAACACCTTCCCTTTTGTTCTCTTTTCCCCCCACCCCCACTTTATTTGCTTAAAACCTATTACATATCTAACCTTTGCCAGTTCTAATGAAAGGTCACAGACCTGAAATGTTAACTCTGTTTCTCTCTCCATAGATGCTGCCCAGACCTGCTGAGTATTTCCGGCACTTTTTGTTTGTATTTCAGATTTCCAGCATCTGCAGTATTTTGCTTTCATTAATATATATATCAGGAACAACAAGGGTCCTAACACCACCCTTTGGGGAACTGCAGTACAAACCTTCCTCCAGTCCGAAAAACATCCATTAACTACGACTCTCTATTTCCTGTTACTCAGCCAATTTCGTATGCATGTTGCTACTGACCCTTTTATTCCATGAGCTATGACTTTGCTCACAAGTCTGTTGTGTGGCACTGTATCAAATGCCTTTTGAAAGTCCATGTACACCACATCAACAGCATTGCCCTGATTAACCCTCTCCGTTACCGCATCAAAAAACTCCAGAAAGTTAGTTAAACATGATTTGCCCTTAACAAATCCATGCTGGCATTCCCTAATTAACCTGCACTTGCCCAAGTGACTATTAATTTTGTCCCGAGTTATTCTTTCTAGAAGCCTCCCTACCAACGAAGTTAAACTGACTGGCCTGTAGTTGCTGGACTTACCTTTATGCCCTTTTTGAACAAGGGTGTAAAGTTGCAATTGCAATCCTCTGACACTACCTCTGAGTCTAAGGAAGACTGGAAAATTATGTCCAGTGCCTCCGCAATTTCCACTTTCACTTCCCTCAATATCCTTGGATGCAACTCATCCGGTTCTGGTGCCTTATCATCTTTAAGTACAGCTAGCCTGTCCAATACCTCCTCCTTATCAATTTTACAGCATTCAAGAGACTGAATTACCTCCTCTTTTACCATGACCTGCACCACATCTTCCTGCTTGGTAAAGACAGATGCAAAGCATTCATTTAATACCTCAGTGATGCCCTCTGCCTCCATGTGTAAATCCCCTTTCTGGTCCCTAATAGGCCACACTCCTCCTTTTACTGCCCTTTTGCTATTAATATGCCTATTGTTACAGACAAGCGGGAAATAATAGGGATGGTTTTCCTTTTTCACCTCTCAACTAACTGAAGACAACATTTTTATGAGAAATTTGTTTTATCCCTTGAGCTTTTTAATGGTCAATTAAGAGACAAATGACAGGCTTTCCCGTAGGTTTAAAGACAGATAAATGTTTATTAAACAATACCAGAAAATATTGGCAACATCATACACACACATACGAAAAGATAGAGATTAAAAGATAGTATGCATTTCTGTCTGATGGCTTTAACAAAAAGTTTTTTGCGCAACCTTGTTAGTTTCACCGGGAGGAAGATTTAAAAACGGTACAGGCCTGTTTTTCCTTTTTCCTGTTTCACTGACGTCAATCTTTGGAAAGTTTCAGGTGGACAGATGCTTTGCTGCAGACTTCTTTGGTTAAGTCTCAGTCACAGTTCAATGGCAAAAAAATCCTGTTCGAATTTCTCAGGTAGGGAGATTCAAGGTGAGGGTCAGTGTGTGTGGGACCCGTACCCCAGTGAGGGTCAGTGTGTGTGGGACCCGTACCCCAGTGAGAGTCAGTGTGTGTGGGACCCGTACCCCAGTAAGAGTCAGTGTGTATGGGACCCGTACCCCAGTGAGAGTCAGTGTGGGTGGGACCCGTACCCTAGTGAGAGTCAGTGTGTGTGGAACCCGTACCCCAGTGAGAGTCAGTGTGTGTGGAACCCGTACCCCAGTGAGAGTCAGTGTGTGTGGAACCCGTACCCCAGTGAGAGAGTGTGTGTGGAACCTGTACCCCAGTGAGAGTCAGTGTGTGTGGGACCCCTACCCCAGTGAGAGAGTGTGTGTGGAACCTGTATCCCAGTGAGAATCACTGTGTGTGGAACCCGTACCCCAGTGAGAGTCAGTGTGTGCGGAACCCGTACCCCAGTGAGAGTCACTGCGTGTGGGACCCGTACCCCAGTGAGAGTCAGTGTGTGTGGAACCTGTACCCCAGTGAGAGTCAGTGTGTGTGGGACCCCTACCCCAGTGAGAGTCAGTGTGTGTGGAACCTGTACCCCAGTGAGAGTAAGTGTGTGTGGAACCCGTATCCCAGAGAGAGTCAGTGTGTGTGGGACCCGTACCCCAGTGAGAGTCAGTGTACGTGGGGCCTGTACCCTAGTGAGAGTCAGTGTGTGTGGGACCTGTACCCCAGTGAGCGTCAGTGTGTGTGGAACACATACCCCAGTGAGAGTCAGTGTGTGTGGAACTCGTACCCCAGTGAGAGACAGTGTGTGTCGGACCCGTACCCCAGTGAGATTCAGTGTGGGTGGAACCTGTACTCCAGTGAGAGACAGTGTGTGTCGGACCCGTACCCCAGTGAGAGTCAGTGTGTGTGGAACCTGTACCCCAGTGAGAGTCAGTGTACGTGGGGCCTGTACCCCAGTGAGAGTCAGTGTGTGTGGAACCTGTACCCCAGTGAGAGTCAGTGTACGTGGGGCCTGTATCCCAGTGAGAGTCAGTGTGTGTGGAACCTGTACCCCAGTGAGAGTCAGTGTACGTGGGACCTGTACCCCAGTGAGAGTCAATGTGTGTGGAACCTGTACCCCAGTGAGAGACAGTGTGTGTCGGACCCGTACCCCAGTGAGAGTCAGTGTGTGTGGAACCTGTACCCCAGTGAGAGTCAGTGTACGTGGGGCCTGTACCCCAGTGAGAGTCAGTGTGTGTGGAACCTGTACCCCAGTGAGAGTCAGTGTACGTGGGGCCTGTATCCCAGTGAGAGTCAGTGTGTGTGGAACCTGTACCCCAGTGAGAGTCAGTGTGTGTGGAACCTGTACCCCAGTGAGAGTCAGTGTACGTGGGGCCTGTGCCCCAGTGAGAGTCAGTGTACGTGGGGCCTGTGCCCCAGTGAGAGTCAGTGTGTGTGGTACCCGTACCCCAGTGAGAGTCAGTGTGTGTGGGGCCCGCAGCCCACTGAGAGTCAGTGCCCTTAGGGTGTTGTGACTTGGAATTGGGGAGATAAAAATGAGGCCCAACTTGAATTTTGCAATTGTCCAAATAAATGGGAAGAGCGGAACGTAGGAACTGGAACAAGGGGAGGTCATTATCCCTGTCAGCCTATTCCACCTTTCAGTTAGGTCATTGCTGATTGTCTCTTAACTCCATCGTTTTTGTCCCGTAATTCCTAATATCCATGTTTAACAAAAATTTATCAATCTCAGTTTTTACATTTTCAACAGACCCCCCAGTATCTACAGATTTTTGGAGAGAGTTCCAGATTTCCACCCCCCCTCTGTGTGAAGAAATGCTTCCTGACATCACTCCCAAACGGCCTGGCTCGAAATTTAAATTTCTGCCCTCTTGTTCAGGACTCCTCCCACTAGAGGAAATAGTTTATCTCTATCGACCCGATCAAATCCTTTAATCATCTCCAACCCCTCAATTAGATCACCCCTTAATCTTCTGTACTTCAGGGAATACAAGCCTAGTCTGTGCAACGTAACCTCGTAATTTAATCCTTTTAGCCTCATATCACTCTGGTGAATCTGCGGTGCACCCTTTCCAAGGCCAGTATATCCTTCCTGAGGTGCGGGGCCCAGAACTGAACACAGTTACTGCAGATGGGTCTAACCAGAGCTTTAAATAAACTGTAAGATAACTTGAGCGACGTCTCAATTCATTCCATCTTCGCTGCCTCCGGAGAATACTTGGCATCAGGTGGCAGGACCGTATCTCCAGCTCAGAAGTCCTCGAGGCGGCCAACATCCCCAGCATATACACACTACTGAGTCAGTGGTGCTTGAGATGGCTTGGCCGTGTGAGCCGTATGGAAGATGGCAGGATCCCCAAAGACACATTGTACAGCGACCTCGCCACTGGTATCAGACCCACCGGCCGTCCATGTCTCCGCTTTAAAGACGTCTGCAAACGCAACATGAAATCCTGTGACATTGATCACAAGTCGTGGGAGTCAGTTGCCAGCGTTCGCCAGAGCTGGCGGGCAGCCATAAAGACGGGGCTAAAATGTGGCGAGTCGAAGAGACTTAGTAGTTGGCAGGAAAAAAGACAGAGGCGCAAGGGGAGAGCCAACTGTGTAACAGCCCCGACAAACAAATTTCTCTGCAGCGCCTGTGGAAAGGCCTGTCACTCTAGAATTGGCCTTTATAGCCACGCCAGGCGCTGCTTCACAAACCACTGACCACCTCCAGGCGCGTATCCATTGTCTCTCGAGATAAGGAGGCCCAAAGAAAGATAACTTCCACCCCTTTGTGTTCCAGCTGCCTTGAGATAAAGGCAAGATTGCATTCAAATAAAAGCAAAATACTGCAGATGCTGGAAATCTGAAATAAAAACAGAAAGTGCTGGAAATACTCGGCAGGTCTGGCACCATCTGTGGAGAGAGAAGCAGAGTTAACGTTTCAAGTCAGTGACCTTTCATCAGAAGCCAACATTCTATTCACCTTTTTAATATTGTTTTGCACTTGTTTTTAGTGATTTCTGCACTTAGCCTCCTAAATCTCTCCGTTGCTGCACAGATCTTAGCTCCTCCCCTTTTCGAATAAACTCTGCCTGATCTTCGGTCCAAACTGTATACCTCACACTTCCCCATGTTGAAATCCGTCTGCCACAGTTTTCCCCACTGACTCAATCTATTAATGACCCTTTGAAACTTTCTGCTCCCATTGACTGTATTTCTTTTCCCCAAACTTGGTGTCATCAGCAAACTTTGATATCGGTCTCTCTTTTCCTTCATCCAAGTTACTGATACACATCGTGAAAAGCTGTGGCCTCACTGCAGTCCCTGTTGGACACCAATAGTCCCAACCTGCCAATTTGAGTACAACAACAAATTTTATTATATAGCACCTTCAACATAGTAAAACGGCTCAAGGCACTTCACAGGTGCACATGCAAACAAAATATGACACTGAGCCAGAAAAGGACCAAAAGCATCTACCAGATGCACTGCTGCAACGCACCAAAGCTCCTTCGACAGCACCTTCCAAACCCACGACCTCTACCAACTAGAAGGACAAGGGCAGCAAATACATGGGAACATCACCACCTGCAAGTTCCCCTCCAAGTCACACACCATCCTGACTTGGAACTATATCGCCGTTCCTTCACTGTCGCTGGGTCAAAATCCTGGAACTCCCTTCCTAACAGCACTGTGGGTGTACCTACCCCACATGGACTGCAGCGGTTCAAGAAGGCAGCTCACCGCCACCTTCTCAAGGGCAATTAGGGATGAGCAATAAATGCTGGCCTAGCCAGCAATGCCCACATCCCACGAAATGAATAAACAAAAGCTTGGTCAAAGAGGTAAGTTTTAAGGAGTGTCTTACAGGAGGAGAGAGAGGCGGAGAGGTTTAGGGTGGGAATTCCAGAGCTTAGGGCCCAGGCAGCTGAAGGCACAGTGTAATTAAAATCAGGGATGCACAAGAGGCCAGAATTGGAGGAGTGCAGATCTCGAAAAGGGTTGTGGAGCTGGAGGACATTACAGGGATGGGGGGATGGGGGGATGTGGTGGGGCGGGGGGGGGGGGGAACGGGGGGCGAGAACATGGAGCAATTTGAAAGCAAGGGTGAGAATTTTAAAATTAAAGCATTGCTTAATTGGGAGCCAGTGTAGGTCAGTGAGCACAGGGGGTGATGGGTGAATGGGACTTGGTGCAAGATAGGCTCCAGGGCAGCAGAGCTTTGGATGACCTCAAGTTTCCAGAGGGTAGTATGAGAGAGATCAGCCAGGAGAGCATTAGAATAGTCAAGCTTAGCGATAATAAAAGCACGAATGAGGGTTTCAGCAGTCGACGAGCTGAGATATGGCAGAGTTGGGTGTTGTCATGGAGATGGAAGTAGGTGCTCATATTGATGGTACATTATCCCTAATCTGTGTCTCTTACTTGCTAACCAATTCATTATCCAAGCCAATTGGTTGCCTCGATTTCCATGGGCTCTCATTTTTGTTCAGAGTCTCTTATGTGGAACTTTGTCGAATGTCTTCTGGAAATCGATACAAATAACAGCCACATGCGCTCACTTAACTATTATTTTAGTTATCTCGTCCAAAAATTCAACTAGGTTTGTTAGACATCACTCCCATTTACAAATCCATGCTGGCTCTCTCTGGTCAGTTCATATTTGTCCAAATGCTCAGACACTCTGTGCCTAATAGTCGATTGTAGTTACTTGTACAGCTGTGAATGGAAAGGAAAGCAGTCTGAGTTTCATGAACAAGTTTATTGGGCTCTCATAAACATTTACAATATGTCACATGACAGTATAACAATCTTATTCAAAGATTCAGGGCCAATAAAAAGTACCAAAACTCTTCCAACAGTTTGTCATTAACAATATTTTATGTTCAAGTCACATGTTTCTTAAGAAAAATAAAATTACAAAAGTCTTTTTAATGCAAAGGCAATACCAGCTTGGATAGCAGTGGAGAGATGGGGGAGAATGAGGGAGATGAAAAGAGGGAGAGATACTGTGAGAGATGGAGAGAAACTGAGAGTGTGAGAGACACACAGTGGAAGAAAATGATATTGTGCGACAGAGAAAGAGGCAGAGAGTGAGAGAGGCAGAGAGAGACAGGGAGTGAGGGAGATGGAAAGGCAGGGAGTGAGAGTCAAAGAAAGATGGAGAGAGATAAACAGTGAGAGAGATGGAAAGGCAGGGAGTGAGAGTCAAAGAGAGATGGAGAGAGACAGACAGTGAGAGAGATGGAAAGGCAGGGAGTGAGAGTCAAAGAGAGATGGAGAGAGACAGACAGTGAGAGAGATGGAAAGGCAGAGAGTGAGAGTCAAAGAGAGATGGAGAGAGACAGACAGTGAGAGAGATGGAAAGGCAGAGAGTGAGAGTCAAAGAGAGATGGAGAGAGACAGACAGTGAGAGAGATGGAAAGGCAGGGAGTGAGAGTCAAAGAGAGATGGAGAGGGACAGACAGTGAGAGAGATGGAAAGGCAGGGAGTGAGAGTCAAAGAGAGATGGAGAGAGACAGACAGTGAGAGAGATGGAGAGGTAGGGAATGAGAGTCAAAGAGAGATGGAGAGAGACAGAGAGTGAGAGAGATGGAAAGGCAGGGAGTGAGAGTCAAAGAGAGATGGAGAGAGACATACAGTGAGAGAGATGGAGAGGCAGTGAGTGAGAGTCAAAGAGAGATGGAGAGAGACAGACAGTGAGAGAGATGGAGAGGCAGGGAATGAGAGTCAAAGAGAGATGGAGAGAGATACAGTGAGAGAGATGGAGAGGCAGGGAGTGAGAGTCAAAGAGAGATGGAGCGAGACAGAGAGTGAGATGGAGAGGCAGGGAATGAGAGTCAAAGAGAGATGGAGAGGGACAGACAGTGAGAGAGATGGAGAGGCAGGGAGTGAGAGTCAAAGAGAGATGGAGAGAGACATACAGTGAGAGAGATGGAGAGGCAGGGAGTGAGAGTCAAAGAGAGATGGAGAGAGACAGAGAGTGAGATGCAGGGAATGAGAGTCAGAGAGATGGTGAGGGACAGACAGTGAGAGAGATGGAGAGGCAGGGATTGAGAGTCAAAGAGAGATGGAGAGAGACATACAGTGAGAGAGATGGAAAGGCAGAGAGTGAGAGTCAAAGAGAGATGGAGAGAGACAGACAGTGAGAGAGATGGAGAGGCAGGGAATGAGAGTCAAAGAGAGATGGAGAGAGACAAACAGTGAGAGAGATGGAGAGGCAGGGAGTGAGAGTCAAAGAGAGATGGAGAGAGACAGAGAGTGAGATGCAGGGAATGAGAGTCAGAGAGATGGTGAGGGACAGACAGTGAGAGAGATGGAGAGGCAGGGATTGAGAGTCAAAGAGAGATGGAGAGAGACATACAGTGAGAGAGATGGAAAGGCAGGGAGTGAGAGTCAAAGAGAGATGGAGAGAGACAGACAGTGAGAGAGATGGAGAGGCAGGGAATGAGAGTCAAAGAGAGATGGAGAGAGACAAACAGTGAGAGAGATGGAGAGGCAGGGAGTGAGAGTCAAAGAGAGATGGAGAGAGACAGAGAGTGAGATGCAGGGAATGAGAGTCAGAGAGATGGTGAGGGACAGACAGTGAGAGAGATGGAGAGGCAGGGATTGAGAGTCAAAGAGAGATGGAGAGAGACATACAGTGAGAGAGATGGAAAGGCAGAGAGTGAGAGTCAAAGAGAGATGGAGAGAGACAGACAGTGAGAGAGATGGAGAGGCAGGGAGTGAGAGTCAAAGAGAGATGGAGAGAGACAGAGAGTGAGATGTAGAGGCAGGGAATGAGAGTCAGAGAGATGGAGAGGGACAGAGTCAGAGACAAGAGAGAGATCAAGAAAGAGACAGAGTGACAGAGACAGAGAGGCAGCAAGTGAGAAAGGCCCAGAGAAAAAGTGAAAAAGTAAATGGAGAAAGAGAAACTGAATGAGAAACGGAAGGAGAGAGATAAGCCCTTCAGTAAGGGATGAGGTGGCAGGGGGTGGGGATGGGGGAAAAGATGAATCAAATGTGCAGAATAAATGGAATGAGAGCTGAAGGCTAGGCACTGAGGGGTGGGGCTAACATTGCCAAGATGCAGGACTTGAGATTTTGCAGTAAAGAAATCAACAAAAAATGCTGGCTGTTTATTTGAAAAGAAAAACTCAAAGAGCGTGATGGAAAAGTGAGTGCAAGATAATTCCTGAAATGTTTTATTTCAGATAGGGACTATTTAGCAATTAAAGAAACAAGGACAAGCTTCATGTTTCTATTCAACACATAAATTAGCACCACAAACATCTCCTGGTTGTTTATCGGCAGTAACTACTGTTCTTGTAGCAACTCATCCTGAAAATGGATAATTAAAATAAAGCACCATTTACACGGCAGGGGAGGGAAGAGGTCACTTTGACGGAGACTTTCCTATGATTCAAAAAAAAGATCTGAATATATGAATATGAAACAGCATGCATAACATCTATAGAACCGGGATTCGGAATGCAGCCAGACAGTTAGGAAGCTTCCATCCTCAGGACAATATTCCAGGGAAATCAGTTGCGCCTTGTAAATGAAATGAACGGCATTAATCGGACAAAATAGCACCACAGGCGAGATGTCTAAATAGCACCTAATCTTCGGAAAACGCCATTTCTCCTCGTTGGACAGTCTCTCGATTAATCTTCACACATCTGGTCAGGAGCAGCTAAGTGATGCAAAAGGCAGGCTTTAGAGAGCTCTTAACCAGGAATTACTCCCGCAGCCGTCTGCACCCCCCGTGGAACGTGATGATTTTAGCACCGAGACAGTTTCACGGAACAATGAATGGTCCATTTTGCAGGACAAGGTTTTTACAGAAACCTTAACATGCAGAGTGTGCTCAAAATCTAGAAAGTGTAGCAGGAGCCCGCAAAGTATGTGTTATAGAGCCGTGTGCTTTTGATAATGCAGCAGAGCAGGTTTATTAATCCTAGATAACACACTTTTATAGTTTTATATATATATTTTGCACATTAGGTAAAAATGATCAGTTATCCTTGTACATTTTAACAGTCACATGCATTGATTCCGAAGCTAGAAGCTGCAGGAATAAAAATATTATACAATAAAATATTTACTTACAATCGTACAAAAATTGTTTTAAAAAGAAATAATAAATTGTCAGCACCATTTCTGAGGAAGGGTTTCAGTTCAAAACATTTATTTCACGAGATTTAAAAAAAAAACTATGAATCTGAAATCAGTCCAGAAAACATTGCAGGAGGTACAGAGAGAGGCTTAGTCAGTGTCAGAGAGAGAGAGAGGGGGGGGCGGGGATAGGGGGGAGGGAGGGAATGGGAGAGGGGGGAGGGAGGAGATGGGGGCGGGGATAGGGGGGAGGGAGGGAATGGGAGAGGGGGGAGGGAGGAGATGGGGGAGGGAGGAGATGGGGGAGTGGATGGGGAGGAGGGAGGGAATGGGAGAGGGGGAGGGAGGGAATGGGAGAGGGAGGAGATGGGGGAGTGGATGGGGGAGGGAGGGAATGGGAGAGAGGGAGGGGGGAGGGGATGGGGGAGTGGATGGGGAGGAGGGAGGGAATGGGAGAAGGGGGAGGGAGGAGATGGGGGAGTGGATGGGGAGGAGGGAGGGAATGGGAGAGAGAGGGAGGAGATGGGGAGTGGATGGGGAGGAGGGAGGGAATGGGAGAGGGGGGAGGGAGGAGATGGGGGAGTGGATGGGGAGGAGGGAGGGAATGGGAGAGGGAGAGGGAGGAGATGGGGGAGTGGATGGGGAGGAGGGAGGGAATGGGAGAGGGGGGGAGGGAGGAGATGGGGGAGTGGATGGGGAGGAGGGAGGGAATGGGAGAGGGGGGAGGGAGGAGATGGGGGAGTGGATGGGGGAGGGAGGAGATGGGGGAGTGGATGGGGGAGGGAGGGGATGGGAGAGTGGATGGGGAGGAGGGAATGGGAGAGGGGGGAGGGAGGAGATGGGGGAGTGGATGGGGAGGAGGGAGGGAATGGGAGAGGGGGGAGGGAGGAGATGGGGGAGTGGATGGGGGAGGGAGGAGATGGGGGAGTGGATGGGGGAGGGAGGGGATGGGAGAGGGGGGAGGGGATGGGAGAGGGAGGGAATGGGAGAGGGGGGAGGGAGGAGATGGGGGAGTGGATGGGGGAGGGAGGAGATGGGGGAGGGAGGGGAGGGGATGGGAGAGGGGGGAGGGGATGGGAGAGGGAGAGCTCTGGAACAGAGCTCCCCAGAAACATAAAACCGACTCTTCTCTTGCCGAGACTGACTGGTCAGGCCGCGTTGGTTTTGAAGACTTCACTTTACTCGGGACGGGTTGGGAGAGAATCGGGGTTGTCCAATTGTTGAGCGGATTTAGTTTAATGTCTGAAGGTTTCTGTTTGCTGAAAGCTACGAGACTAATTTCCAGGTAAAGTCTTTCTCTGGAGGCAATGTGAGGGTGAATTCAAAACTCCGAGCCTCCAATCAACTCGTACATTGAGGTTACAGTGTTGTTGCTTTCTGCACACTCTCTCATTCTTCCTCTGTGTTTTAAAACATTTTTTTTTTGTTTTTCTATACAGTTTGGAATGGTTTTATCCCACGAAACAGACAGGTCCAATTTCAAAGCCAAACTTCTGACCCGACTCTCCAAAGTCATTGAACATGATGTCAATGAAGGGCAGCTGTTCCACTTTGGGAGTGTTCACCTGTAATATAGTTTTCTGATAGCCTTTCTTTGTCTGCAGAGAGAGAGAGAAAAGGGCACGTTAGAAAATGGTCTCTGACTCCTGATAGAAACAAATCCGAGAGGGTTTGCACTTGCACAGCAGGCAGGGACACGATGGGCCGAATGGCCTCCTTCATGCCCTGGAACCAGTCCATGGTTTACAAAGCAGCTGTGAGCAGAAACTGGAGCAAATCTTGTTCCTGAAGAAAATAATTTGGAATGAATATTCCGAGTTTCTGGGCTCATCAGAATGAGAGATGTTGGAATTGGGAATATCTCCGCTCAGATTCAGTACTCCCAGTTCACAGACAATGAAATGCAGAGAAGTCCCTTTACTCTGCCTCAACAACTTTGCCACAAGCTCAGAAGACTAGCGTGTACTGCCAGAGTGTGACAGTAGCTCAATTCACTGGGGCCTTTCAGAGTGCTATAACCAGGGACTGGATTGAGAATATAGGGCACTGGGGATGGAATGTGGGCGAGATATAGCAAATGAAAAACGTTACAGCTCAATAGAAGATTGGATGGACACTGGGGAGAGGGTGGATGCAGGAACCTGGCTGATATCCAATGCCAATTGTAGTTCTTATTGTCATGTTGTTAAGGTCAAGACAGGCATAGGTTGGACACTCTGTCTATAACCTGGGGAGGATCCTATCCCACAAAACCCAGAGATTAACCTAGAGCTAACTCCTTCAATAGTTTGGAGAAACCTTTCTGATGTAACTCGAGAGAGTGAAGAGGATAGACTCACTGCACATTTGTCTACGATGGCTTGGATATAGGGATTATTGTCATATGACATCTCCTCATCATTGGAGCCCAGGAAGCGGATGGCTTTGTCGTAACTGTCCGATGTCGAGTCATACCAGGCCACGGTTTGGTGGCAGTTGTAGGTTAGGTTCTGATGGGCAGAGGCACTCAGCAGCCTCAGGAAGGTCATCTGCACCACTCCGACTGGATTGCTATCTGCATCTGTATAGGAGAGCTGATTGCAAAGAGAGAGAGCGAGAGAACAACAGTGCTAGGAGCCGATTCAAAACAAAACATCACACCTTTCACTCACTCACACTCAGCCCAGAATGAGAAGACTCTGTGGGCTGTGATGGTTACAAATTAGCCACAGTCTGTCTCTCAGGACATATTTAAAACCAGCAAACCCCCTGCTTTCGCTCAGACCATGTTAAGGTTGCAAGGGAAGCTGGGTGGATGTTCCTGCTTCAAGCTTTTCCTTTTTGCTCTATTTCACACTGAATCTCAGAAGCAGCCAAGAATTTTCATCTGGAACAGGGAAACCCAATAGGTTCAACTAGCCTGTCTATAATTACCCCCCTACTCCCTCAACCCCCTACCCACCCTCTCCCTCAACTCCACTCACCCTCTTCCTGAACCCCCTCTACCCACACACTCCCACAACCCCATCTACCTACTTTCTCACCAGATGTACATACGTAAATACGAATTAGGAGCAGGAGTAGATCCTTCGAGCCTGCTCCGCCATTCAATAAGTTCATTGCTGAACCATATTCCCCAACAACACTTCGCTAATGAAACTTGTAATTGCCCTTGACTCCATTTGCACTCTCTGATTCCCTGGTGACTTAATCCAGAACTCAATTCCCCTTTGGGTGAAAAGGAGAGATATTAAAGAGTTCAGAACATGGTCTCAGTAGTGGCTCCATTGGATCTTGTTGAAACTAATCTTCGATGATGCAGCTGTCTACAGGTTATATCTTGGCTAGTATTGACCCAGATACGAGGTCTCCTGACCTCACACGAATGCCTTTAATTCTCCCAATCTCATTACTTCTTCACTCCCACCCTCCTGCCCCCCTCACCCCTCTCCCTGGGTTCAGTTGTTGACCCGGTATCAGTTCACAGCCCCAGTTGAAAGTCTCAGCACAGCTCCTTCAGCCCAGGGTGCCTCCTCCTGCTAGACTCTGTGTAACAAAGAAGCCAATTTCAAACAAAACACGTTTACCAACCGCTGTTCCGGGATCCTTGGGTATTTCCAGGTTCCTTCCAACACTCATGAGAGTGACGTGACTGACAAGACATGCATAAAGTGGGATGGGTAACACAGCAAGCAGGGAAGAACACAACAGCCACTAGAACCAGACCCCATCACACCCTCCTTTTTAGACTTTGTTTGGATTGGAATTCATTCTGGAATGGACAGCGTGGTGTAGGAAATATAGGCTTTTATATATTTCACTTTGTACTATGAATTTTAGGTACTGTACTTTATATACGTGCTGTGGGGTCTTTTAGTAAGCAAAGAGTTAACTGCTGGTATGTGCAAAGCTGCATTGATTAGGTTAGACACAAATAAAAGGATGTCACACAATGATTAGGGGTAACCTGTTGGATGAAACTAGACGTATATAGAAACAAAGGGTGGGCTGTTAGAACAATTCAGGAAGATTGAATGGAAATGAAAACAGTTTAAGGATAATTGAGTCTGTCTGAGGAATATATAGTTCAACAATAAGAGACAGTCGAATGGCTACACTGTTAAAAGAGGCCAACTGTGAAGGACAATGTAAACCTTTAAGGTGTCTGCATGTTAACTTTGTCTATTGTAATCCAGGAGATGGCCGCATTATATGTGATGGTATGTTGACAAACCTAAATAGGTTATTGATTATATTAATATTACGAATGGAGGGAGTTGGTTACTTTTAGCAAATATAGTCGGAGAAATCATGAATCTGGTGGGTCCTGTTTAAGCTGAAGTACCTATTGTAATGCTTGTCAACCTTATTCGTATACTGTGGGCAAACCTTATGCTTTTGTATGAACCTTTAGTAACCAAAGAGTTAGTTTTAGACATTTGCAACTATTGGGAAATTACAGCTTATTTAAAGCAAGGGTCGACAGTATTATGCAATCAGTGTGAATAAAGAGAGGAGCCAGATGGTGTGGGTCAGGAGAAGGTGTAAAATGAAGAGTGGGATGTGTTCCCCATGTATAAATAATGTGATTAACCAGACTGCTGGACCGGACTTGAAATGTAGATTGGGGAAGGGGCTTCATCATCAACAAGAAGGTGAGTAATTAGTAACCGGTGAGAGAGCAACTAACAAATCTAAGACCAAAAAACAAATGTATGAGACCAGAGACTGAACCGCCAGAATACTCAATTAGAACTGTATAAAATTCCCTGGAGCCTGTCGATGATACTATAGTTACTACCGAAGATCAGAAGAGGAGGAAGAGAGGGGGGAACAGTGTCTAGAGTCTGATAGTTTCAGGAAAGCAAGCACCTGTAAAAAATTTTGCTTATTGCCTACTGTTAAATATACTTTAATAAATTCTGGTTGATTAACTATAATTTGGCTGTTATCCTTGCCTCCCAAATGGTTGTCTTGTCTGAACTAAAGCGGTGGGGAGAGGGGGCAGGGCAGGGGAGGGGAGAGGGGACAGGGGGGCATAGTCTAAGTCTCTGGGTATCTTAGCCAATGACACATTTATCCCTAAAATAACAAAATACTGCAGATGCTGGAAATCTGAAACAAAAACAAGGAAGTGCTGGAAATACTCAGCAAGTCTGGCAGCATCTGTGGAGAGAGAAAGAGAGTTAACGTTTCAGGACTGTGACCTTTCATCAGAACTGGCAATGGTTAGAAAAGAATTAGATTTTAAGCAAAGTGAAGGTGGGTGGGAGGGGGGGGGGGGCGGGGAGGTTAGTGGATAATGGTGGGGGAGAGAACTAAAGGGAAGCTGAGTGATCGGGCAGAGGGCAGGAGAGATTAAATAACAAAGCTGTCACGGACAAAGGTGCCACACGCATTAACACGCTCTTTGCCTTTGTCCGTGACAGCTTTGTTATTTAATCTCTCCTGCCCTCTGCCCGATCACTCAGCTTCCCTTTAGTTCTCTCCCCCCCCCCACTTCACTTTGCTTAAAATCTAATTCTTTTCTAACCTTTGCCAGTTCTGATGAAAGGTCACAAACCTGAAACGTTAACTCTCTCTCTCCACAGACTCAGCCAGACCTGCTGAGTATTTCCAGCACTTTGTTTTTATTTCAGATTTATGCCTGCCTTTCCTGAATGGCAGAAAAATGACTGAAAAATGACTTCTGGGCACCCAGGAGTCGACACCTTCCAGCAACAGTGAGAAGCTTCAATCACATGATTCATATTTCCATTTTTGTGTTTTAAAGTTTTAGATTTTAAGAAGTACATAAAGTATTTTTGAGTTTCATGTGCTGTCTTGATGCTACAGGGTCTTCCACTGATTGCCCCGGGGACAATCTTTTGACAAACTAATGACATTAAGAAAAGCCCATGATGCCACCTAGCAACTGATTTCATAAAATTACATAGAATTTTACAACAGAGAAACAGGAGAGGTGGTGGCATAGTGGTATTGTCACTGGACTAATAACCCAGGGTATTTCTCTGGGGACATGGGTTCAAATCCCACCACGACAGAAGGTGGAATTTGAATTCAATTAATAAATCTGGAATTAAAAGCTAGTCTAATGGCCATGAAACCATTGTCGATTGTTGTAAAAACCCATCTGGTTCATTAATG
Source organism: Heterodontus francisci (assembly GCF_036365525.1). Lineage (NCBI taxonomy): Eukaryota > Metazoa > Chordata > Chondrichthyes > Heterodontiformes > Heterodontidae > Heterodontus > Heterodontus francisci. The sequence goes on along the minus strand of NC_090402.1, from coordinate 4,050,414 downwards.
TCCTTTAGGGAAGGAAATCTGCTGTTCTTACCTGGTCTGGCCTACATGTGACTCCAGACCCACAGCAATGTGGTTAACTCTTAAATGGCCTAGCAAGCCACTCAGTTGTATCTAACTGCTACAAAGTCAACAAGGAATGAAACTGGACGGACCACCCAGCATCAACCTAGGCACTGGAAGTGACAATGGTAACCCCAGCCCTGTCAACCCTGCAAAGTCCTCCTTACTAACATCTGGGGGCTTGTGCCAAAGTTGGGAGAGCTGTCCCACAGACTAGTCAAGCAACAGCCTGACACAGTCATACTCACGGAATCATACCTTACAGACAATGTCCCAGACACTGCCATCACCATCCCCGGGTATGTCCTTTCCCACTGGCAGGACAGACCCAGCAGAGGTGGCGGGACAGTGGTATACAGTAGGGAGGGAGTTGTCCTGGAGTAAGCAGCATGCGATAGACAGAGCTAAGCGATCCCATAACCAATGGATCAGGATCTAAGCTCTGCAGTCCTGCCACATACAGTTGTGAATGGTGGTGGACAATTAAACAACTAACAGGAGGAGGTGGCTCCACAAATATACCCATCCTCAATGATGGGGGAGCCCAGCACATCAGTGTGAAAGATAAGGCTGAAGCATTTGCAACAATCTTCAGCCAGAAGTGCCAAGTTGATGATCCATCTCGACATCCTCCTGAAGTTCCCAGCATCACAGATGCCAGACTTCAGACAATTCAATTCACTCCGCGTGATATCAAGAAACGACTGAAGACACTGGATACTGCAAAGGCTATGGGCCCTGACAATATTCCGGCAATATTACTGAAGACTTGAGCTCCAGAACTTGCCGTGCCCCTAGCTAAGCTAGGTAGGAAAACTGAGGGAAGGTGGGGATGTGAGAGGGAAAATGGGATTAATGCAGGATTAGTATAAAAAATGGGTGGTTGATGGTCGGCGCAGACTCGTTGGGCCGAAGGGCCGGTTTCAGTGCTGTATCTCTCTAAGCTGTTCCAGTACAGCTACAACACTGGCATCTACCCGGCAACTGGAAAACTGCCCAGGTATGTCCTGTACAGAAAAAGCAGGATGGGTCCAACCCGGCCAATTACGGCCCCACCAGTCTACTCTCAATCATCAGTAAAGTGATAGAAGGGGTCGTCAACAGTGCCATCAAGTGGTACTTGCTGAGCAATAACCTGCTCAGTGATGCTCAATTTGGGTTCCGCCAGGGCCACGCAGCACCTGACCTCATTACAACCTTGGTCCAAACATGGACAAAAGAGCTGAACTCCAGAGGTGAGGTGAGAGTGACTGCCCTTGACATCAAGGCGGCATTTGACTGAGTATGGCATCATGTTGTGTGGCACTATCACCGTGCTAAATGGGATAGATTTCGAACAGATCTAGCAATGCAAAACTGGGCATCCGTGAGGCGCTGTGGGCCATCAGCAGCAGCAGAATTGTACTCAACCACAATCTGTAACCTCATGGCCCAGCATATCCCCCACTCTATCATTACCATCAAGCCAGGAGACCAACCCTGCTTCAATGAAGAGTGCAGGAGGGCATGCCAGGAGCAGCACCAGGCATACCTCAAAATGAGGTGTCAACCTGGTGAAGCTACAACACAGGACTACTTGCATGCCAAACTGCGTAAGCAGCATGCGATAGACAGAGCTAAGCGATCCCATAACCAACGGATCAGATCTAAGCTCTGCAGTCCTGCCACATCCAGCCGTGAATGGTGCTGGACAATTAAACAACTAACTGGAGGAGGTGGCTTCACAAATATCCCCATCCTCAATGATGGGGGAGCCCAGCACATCAGTGTGAAAGATAAGGCTGAAGCATTTGCAACAATCTTCAGCCAGAAGTGCCGAGTTGATGATTCATCGCGGCCTCCTCCTGAAGTCCCCAGCATCACAGATGCCAGACTTCAGCCAATTCGATTCACTCCACGTGATATCAAGAAACGACTGAAGGCACTGGATACTGCAAAAGCTATGGGCCCTGACAATATTCCGGCAATAGTACTGAAGACCTGTGCTGCAGAACTGGCCGTGCCCCTAGCCAAGCTGTTCCAGTACAGCTACAACACTGGCGTCTACCCTGCAATGTGGAAAATTGCCCAGGTATGTCCTGTACACAAAAAGCAGGACAAATCCAACCCAGCCAATTACCGCCCCATTAGCCTACTCTCAATCATCAGTAAAGTGATGGAAGGTGTCATCAACAGTGCCATCAAGCGGCACTTGCTCAGCAATAACCTGCTCAGTGACGCTCAATGTGGGTTCCGCCAGGGCCACTGAGCTCCTGACCTCATTACAGCCTCGGTTCAAACATGGACAAAAGAGCTGAACTCAAGAGGTGAGGTGAGAGTGACTGCCCTGGACATCAAGGCAGCATTTGACCGAGTATGGCATCAAGGAGCCCTAGCAAAACTGAGGTCAATGGGAATCAGGGGGAAAACCCTCCGCTGGCTGGAGTCATACCTAGCGCAAAGGAAGATGGTTGTGGTTGTTGGAGGTCAATCATCTGAGCTCCAGGATATCACTGCAGGAGTTCCTCAGGGTAGTGTCTGAGGCCCAATCATCTTCAGCTGCTTCATCAATGACCTTCCTTCAATCATAAGGTCAGAAGTAGGGATGTTCGCTGATGATTGCACAATGTTCAGCACCATTCGTGACTCCTCAAATACTGAAGCAGTCCGTGTAGAAATGCAGCAAGACCTGGACAATATCCAGGCTTGGGCTGATAAGTGGAAAGTAACATTCGCGCCACACAAGTGCCAGGCAATGACCATCTCCAACAAGAGAGAATCTAACCATCTCCCCTTGACATTCAATGGCATTACCATCACTGAATCCCCCACTATCAACATCCTAGGGGCTGCCATTGACCACAAACTGAACTGGAGTAGCCAATGTATTTATATGGCTACAAGAGCAGGTCAGAGGCTAGGAATCCTGCGGCGAGTAACTCACCTCCTGACTCCCCAAAGCCTGTCCACCATCTACAAGGCACAAGTCAGGAGTGTGATGGAATACTCTCCACTGGCCTGGATGGGTGCAGCTCCATCCAGGTGGGCCGAAGGGCCTGTTTCAGTGCTGTATCTCTAATCTAATCTAAATCTAAAACACTCAAGAAGCTCGACACCATCCAGGACAAAGCAGCCCGCTTGATTGGCACCCCATCCACAAACATTCACTCCCTCCACCACCGACGCACAGTGGCAGCAGTGTGTACCATCTACAAGATGCACTGCAGCAACGCACCAAGGCTCCTTAGACAGCATTTTCCAAACCAATGACCTCTACCACCTAGAAGGACAAGGGCAGGAAATACATGGGAACACCACCACCTGCAAGTTCCCCTCCAAGTCACACACCATCTTGATTCGGAACTATATCACCGTTCCTTCACTGTCGCTGGGTCAAAATCCTGGAACTCCCTCCCTAACAGCACTGTGGGTGTACCTACGCCACATGGACTGCAGCGGTTCAAGAAGGCAGCTCACCACCACCTTCTCAAGGGCAATGAGGGATGGGCAATAAATGCTGGCTTAGCCAGCGATGCCCACATCCCATGAACCAATAAAAATAAACTGCTCCGTGCTGGTGTTTCTGCTCCACACGAGCCTCCTCCCACCTTCTCTCCATCTCACCCTATCACCATATCCTTCTATTCCTTTCTCCCTCATGTGTTTATCCAGCTTCCCCTTAAATGTATCGATACTATTCACCTCAACCACTCCCTGTGGGAGCGAGTTCCACATTCTCACCACTCTCTGGAGAAAGTAGTTTCTCCTGAATTCCCGATTGGATTTATTAGTGACTGTCTGATATTGATGTTTGCTGGTTTTGGTCTCCCCAGTAATGGAAACATCTTCTCTCTGTCTACGCTATCAAACACTTTCATAATTTTAAAGACCTCTATCAGTTCACCCTTCAGTCTTTTTTCTAGAGATAAAAGAGCCCCAACCTGTTCAGTCTTTCCTGATAGTTATAACCTCTCAGTTTCTGGTATTGCTCTTGTAAATCTTTCCCAATGCCTCGATATTCTTTTTCGAAGACCTTCAGTGTTCATCGACCTGAAACTTCAACTCTGTTTCTCTCTCCACAGATGCTGTCAGACCTGCTGAGTATTTACAGCACTTTCTGTTTGTATTTCAGATTTCCAGCATTTGCAGTATTTTGCTTTTGCATTTGTAGGAGCATTTTCTGACCGGGCCAGTCAGGAAAGTAAGGCTAATTGTAGTATTTGTACTGTGGTGAGTCTGACATCAGCCATCTTTGTTTGGACTTTGGGTTGAGGCCGAGATGGCTATGGGTCTCAGTACCACAGCAGGTGATACCACCCTCAGTACCACTTGTCCCCACTGCAGGGAGCTGAGCTTTACGCTTTCGCAGATTTAGGCTACATGATATTGTTACAGAATTTCCATATATTTTTGATAAAACTTGGAATCTATATTTTTAATTGAAGAGGCTGACCTTTGGGTGTTTTTTTTTAAAGTAAGTTCAACAGAAGTTGACCAGTAAACAAGTTTTTACTGGAAAGCAGGTGATTTCAAGTAAACACCACAGGGGGTTTGACTTACGAGCTATTCTTTGTTGTGACAAGAGAGAATTTATGATTAGTATGAGATTTGCCTGGAAAAAGTGTTTTGGTTGCGCTTTGAACTATTGAAAGATGCTGTTTTTTGGGAAAAGAGACAATTGGAATTTGATATGGACCTGCCTGGAGTTCAGAAGAAAAGCTGCTACCTCTCTTTGAAGAATCCCTGCTCTTGAGAAGCAAAAGCCTGTATGAAGTTGTATTGTTGCCTCTTGTAATTTTTGAAGACATCCTGAATGCTTGCAGAAACCTTGCATCTTTAAAAGAACTTTGCATCAAATGTGTGTGAGAACTGACACCTTTGTGGCTGCACACCTGCTGTAAGACCTATGTGAAGCCTTCTGCAGTTGCATTTCTTCTACCCAAAATAGATTGTTAATCAAACTCGCCTCGAAAGACTCTGAGTGGCCACCAACTATTTGTCTTTGGGAGACCTTGCTCGCCAAACCAAAGGACTCACTTCCATATCTTTTCAGACTTTTTTTACTCCTTCTATTTCCTTGTAACGGCTGTAAACAAAAATCCTTTTTTCCCCGGTTAACCGGTTTTTGGATGTCTGTGAGTGTGCATGAGGGTTGGATATAAAAAATACAGGGCTTGACTATTTCAATTCACGTATATATTTACTTCATTATCGGTTAAGACTTGGTTTATAATGAACGTATAATTTTGTTGTTTATTAAAGAAACCTATTTGGTATGCTTTATTCTGGGGACCCGTAGAGGACCCAACCAGCAGGTGGGAACGTCACATTGATATGCTGTGACCCGTGGAGAAGTGGGACTGAATTAACAGTGCACTCCTCCTGCCTCAGTCGTAACAATACAACTGGGAGACTGATTTCAGTCCTGGATGTGCTGGGGGACTTTCTAAAACTGATAGCAAAACTCCTCTGAGCCCTTCACTCTCATCTGGTGCTACTTCTCTTAGAACACGGCTTAAAGGGGTTTCCTTTGCACGCTGGGGAACGGGAGCTGTCTCGAGGAACTCACACCGCCCGCCACCCCAGACCCCACAAGGTTTTGACTGCTGTTGGATGCTCGCGAGATGACCGGTGAAGCAGCAGGTGATTGGGTGAAGTTCCTGAGGCGTGTCGTCTTATCTCCGAGATGGATTCTGCAGCCAGGTGGACAGCTCCACAGCATAGAAAGATCAGGGCAGAAACAAGAGGTTGGAGACTGGAAACGGAGCAGAGACAGATCAGGGCTGCTGACACTGAGCTGTTCAGACTTTCTTCAGAAACTTGCAGAGCCCATCTGCCCATCGTCCAACCAATGGGAGAATGAGGAACTTTAACCCCTTCACCACTGGCACCAAAATGGGCTCATTAATATTTTTAACAGTGCCTCTGCCAACAGGTGATTAGTGTAAATAGGGATTTACTCCCATCCTCACTCTGTGCCCCAGAGGTGGTCTCACTTTGGTAAAAGTCCCACATATACTGACTCTCACTGGGGTACGGGTCCCACACACACTGACTCTCACTGGGGTACAGGTTCCACACACACTGACTCTCACTGGGGTACGGGTCCCACACACACTGACTCTCACTGGGGTACGGGTCCCACACACACTGACTCTCACTGGATTACGGATCAAACACACACTGACTCTCACTGGGGTACGGATTCCACACACACTGACTCTCACTGGGGTACGGGTCCCACACACACTGACTCTCACTGGGGTACGGCTCCCACACACACTGACTCCCACTGGGGTACGGATCAAACACACACTGACTCTCACTGGGGTACGGTTTCCACACACACTGACTCTCACTGGGGTACGGGTTCCACACACACTGACTCTCACTGGGGTAAGGGTCCCACACACACTGACTTCCACTGGGGTACGGGTTCCACACACACTGACTCTCACTGGGGTACGGGTCCCACACACACTGACTCTCACTGGTGTACGGGTCCCACACACACTGACTCTCACTGGGGTACGGGTCCCACACACACTGACTCTCACTGGGGTACGGCTCCCACACACACTGACTCTCACTGGGGTACGGGTCCCACACACACTGACTCTCACTGGGGTACGGCTCCCACACACACTGACTCTCACTGGGGTACGGATTCCACACACACTGACTCTCACTGGGGTACAGGTCCCACACACACTGACTCCCACTGGGGTACGGATCAAACACACACTGACTCTCACTGGGGTACGGGTTCCACACACACTGACTCTCACTGGGGTACGGGTTCCACACACACTGACTCTCACTGGGGTACGGGTCCCACACACACTGACTCTCACTGGGGTACGGATCAAACACACACTGACTCTCACTGGGGTACGGGTTCCACACACACTGACTCTCACTGGGGTACGGATTCCACACACACTGACTCTCACTGGGGTACGGATTCCACACACACTGACTCTCACTGGGGTACGGGTTCCACACACACTGACTCTCACTGGGGTACGGGTTCCACACACACTGACTCTCACTTGGGGTACGGGTCCCACACACACTGACTCTCACTGGGGTACGGGTCCCACACACACTGACTCTCACTGGGGTACGGGTCCCACACACACTGACTCTCACTGGGGTACGGGTTCACACACACACTGACTCTCACTGGGGTACGGGTTCAATGGGCTCATGACACTCTGTGGGCGGTGATAGTGTGGGTCAGAGGGGAATGACAATTGTCTGCTACTCTGAGTAACTCAGTGTCTGTGACTGCACAGAGTAAAGACAGCGTGAAGTATCGAGTGGCCAGATCGGAAAGCACTAGCTGTTGCCAGCCATGAAGTAAGATGCAGTGTAGTCTAGCCACTTACCAGGGCGCCTCGCTTGTACTGACTATACCAAGCACCTGGCAGCTCTTTCGGCCAACGAGCCATTTTGCTCTGAAAAATACAAAACTGGTTACAGACTAGAAAGGAAAACAATGCCCGCTTACCAGTTTACCACGCTTGAATTCACTGAACCAGGAGCCTGGTACTTCCTTGGGCCAAGAGGTAACTCTTGCCTGATGTGAGACGGGAGAGCAAAGGAGAAAAGGCAAATAAGTTAATGTGCAAACTAACAGTCCGAGTAATCCTGGCGAGCACAAGATTATCGCAATTCATTGGAAAGCCTGAAATATTGGTTCCCTTTGTTCCCGATCAAATTATCTCCGAGGGCACTCACTCTCACTGGGATACAGGTCTCACACACACTGACTCTCACTGGGATACAGGTCCCACACACACTGACTCTCACTGGGGTACGGGTCCCACACACACTTACTCTCACTGGGGTACGGGTCCCACACACACTGACTCTCACTGGGGTACGGGTCCCACACACACTGACTCTCACTGGGGTACGGGTCCCACACACACTGACTCTCACTGGGGTACGGGTCCCACACACACTGACTCTCACTGGGGTACGGGTCCCACACACACTGACTCTCACTGGGGTACGGGTTCCACACACACTGACTCTCACTGGGGTACCGGTCCCACACACACTGACTCTCACTGGGGTACCGGTCCCACACACACTGACTCTCACTGGGGTACGGGTTCCACACACACTGACTCTCACTGGGGTACGGGTCCCACACACACTGACTCTCACTGGGGTACGGGTCCCACACACACTGACTCTCACTGGGGTACGGGTCCCACACACACTGACTCTCACTGGGGTACGGGTCCCACACACACTGACTCTCACTGGGGTACGGGTCCATGTGCACTGGCCAGTTTGTCACGTGTGACACAGCCAATGATTGCCAGTGAGATATTGAGCTGTGGGATGTCTCCCAGTTGAGCCAGACACTGGCACCTGGCTGAAGTCCACACAGTCACACTTTCCAGTTGGTGTTCGTGATAACGATCCCTATAATGAGATTCCTGTGCGCTTAGTACCCTCTTTCCTTTCCTAGGGGCACTCTGACCAACTTTCCTGCCCTTATCACTGCCTTGACTGTGATTGGCCAACTCAGCAGAGAGCACAGATTCCTGTAGGGATGTAATTTGACCTGTAGCCAATTTTATCCCTCATGAACGGAAATGAATGTGTTGGGTGTGATCGGCTATCACCCAACCTGTTGCCCAAAACCCAATTTCACCCCAGATGGAGTTTTGTAGAATTCGTCATTGCAGAGGACACTGGGCGCCCTGGGTGCATGTGTATCTAATCAAATGGATCTACCTGTCTATCCACTGTTCAGAGTACCAAACAACCCTGAAAGCCTCACCCACTTCTCTCCCAGGGGTCATGGCCAGTGAGAGAGGTTCAGGGGTCAACTGGTCAGCACGTCCACTGTCACATACAACAGGGAAAATGAGGGGAGCGGCTTCTGTGGTCAAAATAATGAAGGCAGCAGTTGGTGTATAAATGGGCCAAGCACTGTGGCTCTATGTGTATGGGATCGCAATGTGCCAGGTTCAGCCACTGAATGGTACGAAACACAGGAGATGGGTCAACATCCTGGAACTCCCCTCCTAACAGCACTGTGGGTGTACCCACACCACAGGGACTGCAGCGGTTCAAGAAGGCTGCTCACCACCACCTTCTCAAGAGTAGATAGGGATGGGCTTTAAATGCTGGCCTTGAGAGTGTCACCCACATCGCATGAATGAATATAAAAAAGAATTTGTACACAGCAAGACCCCGCGATAATTAGCAGATAATTTTTTCTGTGATGTTGGTTGAGGGATAAATACTGGCCAAGACACCGGGAGAACTCCCCTACTCTTTTTTGAATCCGCCATGGGATCATTTACATCCACGAGAGAGTTTAATGCTTAGTCTGAAAGATGGCACCTCTGACAGTGCAGCACTCCCACAGTACTGACCCTCCGACAGTGCAGCACTCCCTCAGTACTGACCCTCCGACAGTGCAGCACTCCCACAGTACTGACCCACTGACAGTACAGCAGTCCCTCAGTACTGACTCTCCGACAGTGCAGCACTCCCTCAGTACTGAACCTCCGACAGTGCAGCACTCCCTCAGTACTGACCCTCTGACAGTACAGCACTCCCTCAGTACTGACTCTCCGACAGTGCAGCACTCCCTCAGTACTGACCCTCCGACAGTGCAGCACTCCCTCAGTACTGACCCTCCGACAGTGCAGCACTCCCTCAGTACTGACCCTCCGACAGTACAGCACTCCCTCAGTACTGACCCTCCGACAGTACAGCACTCCCTCAGTACTGACCCTCCGACAGTACAGCACTCCCTCAGTACTGACCCACTGACAGTGCAGCATTCCCTCAGTACTGACCCACTGACAGTGCAGCATTCCCTCAGTACTGACCCACTGACAGTGCAGCATTCCCTCAGTACTGACCCACTGACAGTGCAGCATTCCCTCAGTACTGACCCACTGACAGTGCAGCATTCCCTCAGTACTGACCCACTGACAGTGCAGCACTCCCTCAGTACTGCACTGGGAGTGCCAGCTAGATTATGGGGCTCAAGTTTCTGGACTGGGACTTGAATTTACAACTTTGTGACTAAGAGGTAAGATTGCAGACACTGAAACCTGTGTACACTTGGTCAGGTTTGCTCCTGGCACAAGGGTCAGGGAAAAGTTATACTAACTCCTTCCTTTCTGTCTTCTCAGGTTTGCATCACCCTGTTTCAAAGGGTGAACAGACTATCACCCACAAAGCAGGTATGTGCAAAAGGTAAAAGCTGTCGGAATGCTGCTGTGCCTCTGTCAGACGGATGGGAAGGTGATGTGAGGCTGTGGGTGATGTTCCGGTGCTTAACTGTGCTGGGAATTTTCTCAAGGCTTCTGCTGATTGGCCAGCATAAATTAGATGGATGATTGGGTGAATCCCCTCCCATGCTGTCTATCCTGAGGAAATTCCGCATGCTGGTCTCCCTTTAAGAAAAGCTTGGGGCAGATTTTTGAACCTGCATTAGTGTAAAGTTTACATTACAGATTGTCTGATCACCATAGAGAGTTCCCAACTATCATTTGTACTGGAATTGACAATCAGGGCGGTTTGTATCACAGATAAGGGAAGTGCTGCCGAGATGGAGCTCTGTTTTGTTCCTTGTAAGCTGAGGAGAGATCTGAGAAAGACTTACTCCTTCTGATTTCTTGTCTGGGAAAATGCAAGTTTCTCCTCCAGATGTGAAGTTACAGAAAACCTTGAACGAGTCCCTGGAGCAGCCTTGGTTTGGATCAATCCAGTATTCACCTGTGTGCAACAGAAATGGTAAATCCGCCGCTCGGAAGGATCCGCTTGTGCTGGATAAATCACACTCATGCAGTAATATGGCAGGTTCCACTACTGACTGCCTCACTATCCCAGCACTGGCTTATCTTATCCTTTTGTTGCTGCCTAATCAGCCACTGAACCCGCTCTATCGGACCGACTGTCGAAACGGCTGTCGAGCCCGCTCTATCGGACCGACTGTCGAGCCCACCATGAGTTATACTGAACACTTTTCTCTCAACATCTCCTTCCCAACCTTTTCATCACACTTTGTCTGTTATTGATATCACTTTGATTGGAGCCCCCTGAAGTCTCCTTGCTTGTCTAATCTCAGCTCCCAACGCCTCTTCCTCCTCCCTAAGTCCCTATCACATTGTCTCCTACCCCAACTCATTATTATCCCAGGACTGCAAAACAAAACCCTTCATCTACCTCAGTCTTTCCTTCTTCCTACTGTCTACAGGACATGAAAACCCAACCTTGATGTCACTTGTCCAATTATTTTGTCACGTCTTCTCTTCTACTCTCTTCAACTGGATTTTGTGCCGTGACCCTTCACTGAATTTTCTCAAGGCTTTTTAGACAGCACCTTCCAAATCCACGACCTCTACCACCTAGAAGGACAAGGGCAGCAGATGCATGGGAACATCACCACCTGCAAGTTCCCCTCCAAGTCACACACCATCCTGACTTGGAACTATATCACCGTTCCTTCACTGTCACTGGGTCAAAATCCTGGAACTCCCTTCCTAACAGCACTGTGGGTATACCTACCCCACATGGTCTGCAGCGGTTCAAGAAAGCAGCTCACCACCACCTTCTCAAGGGCAATTAGGGATGGGCAATAAATGTTGGCCTGGCCAGCGACGCCCACATCCCATGAATGAATTCAAAATAAGCTTTCTCAAAATAAGGGATTGCAGACCCTCTGCCCTGCACGAATGTACACTGCCCTCGGGCCCTCCAATTCTCTCTCCTACAGTTTGGTCATCCTTCCCAAGATCTTCTCATTCAGTCAAACAGGCATAAACCAATTAAGTGACTCATGGTTTTGGACATGTGACACAACCATACATTACACCATGGCATAATATAATGACAGATAATCTTATTTGAAATGTAGGATAATGTTTAACCCAGGAATCCAGTGGATGGGTTAACATTCCAATCTCACATCATAAAGGGGCTCAAATGTCAGGGGACCATTTAGAGAAGGATGGGTGCAGTATTGATGATTGGCCACAAGAGGTCACTAACACCTGCACTTTGTGACATGGACACCTTTGGGTTGGACACCATCGCATCATCAACATTCCCTGCACTTGGGATTCCTGAATCCAATGTTGGATTTCAGGAATTTAGATATGATTGTGTGGATCATTGGAACACAGGAACAGGAGGAGTCCATTCAGCCCCTCGAGCCTGTTCTGTCATTCAATTAGGTCAGGGCTGATCTGGATGGGCTTCGAGTCTGTAACTCTCAATACTCTTAACAAATAAAAATCTATCAATCTCAGTTTGGAAATTTTTAATTGACCCCCAATATCAACAGCTTTCTGGGGGAGAGAGTTCCAGATTCCCACTCCCCTCTGTGTGAAGAAGTGCTTCCTGACATCACCCCTGAACGACCTGGCTCGAATTTTAAGGTTCTGCCCCCTTGTTCTGGACTCCCCCCACCAGACGAAATAGTTTCTCTCTGTCGACCCCATCAAATCCTTTAATCATCTAAAACCCCTCAATTAGATCACCCCCTAATCTTCTGTACTTGAGGGAATACAAGCCTAGTCTGTGCAACCTGTCCTTGTAATTGAATGCTTTTCGTGCGAACAAACTTCTTGATGTGACTGACTTGTTGTCTGATGGCATTGTGTAGTGGAAGCACTAGATGGACACTGGTTTCACACATTGTGAGCTTACCGTCAGGGAAGTCAGGGTGACAGAGATGCAGGTCCTTGCAAGTACGTGCAGGGTTGTTCTGTGTGCCCATTGGATGCTTCATCTGTTCAATCTCTAGTTTCAGTGAGTTGAGAGAACCAAAAATCTCTTCCATTCCATCTGCATAGTCCAGGTAATTATCCGGAATTCCTTCTTCTAAGAACTGGCTAGCATCTATGGAGCGTTTCGCTCTTGATGAAGACCGGAATGGGAAGGGCTGAATGACCTCACCAGCTGGACCCTTTAGATTAAACAAAGTTATCGACAGTTCATAAATAGAATTTGAAATAATTAAAAATATAATTTGTCTCCAGAGACTGACACCAGTTCCATGGGGCAACTGGGAGACATTCAACGTAGTGTCTTTTGCATTTCTGTTAACAACTGTCTATTGGATAGACACACGGTACATTGTTCTTATCCTGAGAAACTCTGGTGAGAAGCTGAGGCCCAATGAGGAGAACACGCTGAGGAGGCAAAGACCGAGGGGCCACTGTGACTCACAGTGTGGGGGGGGTTCTCTGAGACAGTGTACAGAGGGGATGGTGTGATCGCACTGTGTACAGAGGGGATGGCGTGATCGCACTGTGTACAGAGGGGATGGCGTGATCGCACTGTGTACAGAGGGGATGGTGTGATCGCACTGTGTACAGAGGGGATGGCGTGATCGCACTGTGTACAGAGGGGATGGTGTGATCGCACTGTGTACAGAGGGGATGGCGTGATCGCACTGTGTACAGAGGGGATGGTGTGATCGCACTGTGTACAGAGGGGATGGCGTGATCGTACTGTGTACAGAGGGGATGGCGTGATCGCACTGTGTACAGAGGGGATGGTGTGATCGCACTGTGTACAGAGGGGATGGCGTGATCGCACTGTGTACAGAGGGGATGGTGTGATCGCACTGTGTACAGAGGGGATGGCGTGATCGCACTGTGTACAGAGGGGATGGCGTGATCGTACTGTGTACAGAGGGGATGGCGTGATCGTACTGTGTACAGAGGGGATGGCGTGATCGCACTGTGTACAGAGGGGATGGTGTGATCGCACTGTGTACAGAGGGGATGGTGTGATCGCACTGTGTACAGAGGGGATGGCGTGATCGCACTGTGTACAGAGGGGATGGTGTGATCGTACTGTGTACAGAGGGGATGGTGTGATCGCACTGTGTACAGAGGGGATGGTGTGATCATACTGTGTACAGAGGGGATGTGTGATCGCACTGTGTACAGAGGGGATGGTGTGATCGCACTGTGTACAGAGGGGATGGTGTGATCGTACTGTGTACAGAGGGGATGGTGTGATCGCACTGTGTACAGAGGGGATGGTGTGATCGCACTGTGTACAGAGGGGATGGCGTGATCGCACTGTGTACAGAGGGGATGGTGTGATCGTACTGTGTACAGAGGGGATGGTGTGATCGCACTGTGTACAGAGGGGATGGTGTGATCATACTGTGTACAGAGGGGATGTGTGATCGCACTGTGTACAGAGGGGATGGTGTGATCGCACTGTGTACAGAGGGGATGGTGTGATCGTACTGTGTACAGAGGGGATGGTGTGATCGCACTGTGTACAGAGGGGATGGTGTGATCGCACTGTGTACAGAGGGGATGGCGTGATCGCACTGTGTACAGAGGGGATGGTGTGATCGCACTGTGTACAGAGGGGATGGTGTGATCGCACTGTGTACAGAGGGGATGGTGTGATCATACTGTGTACAGAGGGGATGTGTGATCGCACTGTGTACAGAGGGGATGGTGTGATCGTACTGTACTGGGGAAGCACTATGACTCAAGAACATATTGAATGTTTTGTTGCCATCACCAGTTGCACTTTCTAGACTAACGACCTCTTTAAAAAAAATCATTTGATTGTCATGTGACACAAGTGATTATCTTTCCCTGTTACACTTTCTAATGGTACAAGGGAGCAACATTCCAGCCTTTAGCTACTAACTGTGCAGTTTGCTATGTGAGCATTCCATTCGCATAGACAGTTGCTATTGGACCAAGCTTGAGTTCAAATGAATTCTACAATCAAATTTCTGACCATAGTCATCGAGTCATTTACTGCACAGAAGGAGCCCATTCGGCCCATCAAGTCTGCTAACGCTTTTTCTCAATTTAAAAAAAATATGTACTTACAGGGTTGCCTGGCGGCCCTTGTATTCCTGTTTCACCTTTGGGACCAGTTAGACCCTGTGGATGAATAAATAAGGGCCATTTAACATAAACATCGAAAGGCTGGAGGACTGTTCAGTTTTGGGTTGTATTGTGTCACTTGTGTTTTGCAGACTGCCTTGCTCCACGTATATTTCAACACGGGGGTCAGACCATTGTTCTGAGAGTTTTTACAAGCATGCAGAATAACAACACTACTCTTACTGAGGAACTTGGTCAAAGCTGCAGCTTACTTCAACACTCGTGATTATTATAAGGACATTACTTGGCCATTCAGCCTCCTGAGCCAGCTTCACCACTCACTTAGATCATGGCTGAACTGTATTTTAACTCCATTTACCCACCTTAGCTCCATATCCATTGATACCCTTCCCCAACAAAAATCTATCTTTCTCAGTGTTGGAAGCTCCAATTGCCCCCCAGGATTGACAGCCTTTTGGGGGAGAGAATTCCACAACGCTTTGTGAAGATGTGCTTCCTAATTTCACTCCTGAATGTCTGAGCTCTAATTCTAACATAACGCCTCCCGGACTCTCCCACCAGAGGAAATAGTTTCTCTGCATCTACTCTATCAAATCCCTTTGTCATTTTAAAGGCCTTCATTAAATCACTCCCCAACCTTGTAAACCCAAGAGAATACAAGCCATGTTTATGCAGCCTGTTCTCTTAATTTAACTCTTTCTACCCCAGTATCGTTCTGGTGAGTCTGTGTTGCACCCAGTTAAACTAAGATCCTGTTTACCTGTTCTCGTTAATGTAAAAGAGCCCATGGCACTATATGAAAATGTGCTGGGGGCTTGTCACCCTTTCCTGGCCAACATTTATCCCTCAAACACCACCACCAAACAATTATCTTATTGCTGTTTGTGGCACCTTGCTGTGCACAAATTGGCTGCTGCACTTGCCTTCACCGCACTGTAAAGATGGTTCATTGGCTGGGGACTCGTTTTGGACACGGAGGATGTAAAAGGCAGTGTATAACTGGGACTTTAAGCTTTCTTCTTGACCTCCTGCCTTTTTATTCTCCCTATAAATCTACACTCTCTGAGAATTCAGCGTCACCTTTGACCTCGACTGCAAAGGGCTGATGTTATGAAGTGCACTCATTGGAGAGCTTTGCATGTCGAGAATTCCAGGCACAGTCCTCATGATTACCTGACACACTCTCCTAGGGAGTGAGGCTGCTGTCAGGATCAAGTGTTCGGAACACTGGCCCTCCAGCATGAAATTATTTCTCTGATGAAAGGTCACAGACCTGAAACATTAACTCTGATTCTCTCTCCACAGATGTTGCCTGACCTGCTGAATATTTCCAGCACTTTCTGGTTTTCCTTCTCTACAAGTTACGTCTAGCTTGGATTTTCTTTAGTTTACAATCCATGGTGACAGATTGTACAAAAGGATTCCTCCATATCTAACACACCAATACCTCCCGTCATCTGAGAAACCCAAGGTTGCTTCTCTCCCTGGTATTTGTTTTCCTAATGACAACAGGCTCAATGGAAGCAATTACTGTTATTGATGTTATTGTTCAAATACTCAATGTGTGGATGAAACTCTACCCTGCGCTATTTAAAGGCGGCGTTATCCATTTATTCTAAAATAACAGAATTTGGTACAAGTTTGTACAATAACATTACCCTTTAACTCCTTGACATAAGGTACTCAGCCATTTTGTCCTTCTTTCAATCTTTCCCATTACCTGCTTGTCCTTATCTTAAAGTTTGCCACACACTGAGGTGCAACATCTACAGAATTCTGTAAAGCCAGTCTAGGGGTTTTGCTGAAGTTTATTGTTCAGTGTTAATGGAATGAAGCTGGTTAGGAACAAGTTTCTTCTGTATTAGCAACAGAGAGTCCCTGATCCATCCCCTCACCGTCTAGAGAATACTCACAGAGGAGCCTTTAGATCCTTTAGGACCAGGTGGACCCTGCAAAAAGAAAGCAAGTGTCAGTCGATTCATTGGTTAATGGGTTTTAACACAGATCAGAAGCTAGATTTGTCCAACTGTAAGAAAACATTTAGCTAGTATCATATTGAACCCATCAGTTGTGGCTGCATGGCCAATCTTGCTTCTATTGGCCAATTCTCTGAGGTATTGGTTTCATTGATAAAATGATAAGATTGTATCATTGATCAAAAGAACAACTGAGAAGGTTTCCTTGATTTAATTGGTTTTACTGATCCTTGAATCAGAAAAAGTTCGGGTAGTTCTACTTTATGTAGATTTGTAAGCTCAATGCAGATGGTGAGGTGCTCACATCTAACCCAGAGTACTGGACATTTGCCCCTCCTGCAATGACATGGGTGTAATTTGGAGATATATGGAGGTATGTTGTTAGGTGGGTCTCACTCTCATTCCCTGCCTGAGGGACATGCTAAGTAAAGGAAGATAGTGAAAGGCTGAATTTGACATGCAGAAATACAAAGTTTGTTCATTTAATTTGAAACTCGAACTCAGTCAACAGTTTTCATACAAAAGGCAATGAACCCATTGTGGACTTTCTCATTGTATTTAAGCGTACATAGCATTTGTCAATTTTAGGTGTTTCACATTACTATGTAATTGTAAACAAAGATATTAATTGTGTATTTAGTATCTGGCCTATGAGGTAATAATCACTACTTTGAAGAGAATTTGGGAGGTCAGAGATGTTGATGGTCTATATTTAATCCAGTAAAAAGCATGTGGGGTAACTGCTAGTCCCAGGTTTGCATCCCTGTGAGGGGAAAATGGACAAAATACAGCTTTCAGATTCTAAAGGAAAGCTTGCTGGTAAACGAGATGATATTAAAAATCTGAAAGTGTTTGGATTGGCGTTCCCATGCACATGGATGGTGCAAGAGATTAGTGCATGTTGGGTTTGGGATTCTCCGGATAGGAATTAGGTCATGGCATGTTATTTCACACAAAGAGAGATCCTGGAGATAGGATGGTGGTTTCCTCAAAGCCAACTTTCCAAATGATGTCTTTCCCAATGCAACTTAACTGAATTTCTGCCCATTAAACAATGCTCCCAACACCCCCCAAAGCTGCCTGAAAGCTTGATTTTGTAAAATCACCTGCCTGATTTGCAAAATGTGATAAGGTCAGTAAATAATTTTATCAACACTTGGTGATTAATTCACTAGTGTCGGCCACATTGGATCAATCAATACTTACAGTTAATCCAGGAGGACCAGGAGGGCCGATCGGACCCGATTGACCATGGACACCCTGCAAGAGATTCACAAAGATGGGTTGTAAATGACTTTGTACGAGACTCGACTGGGCTACGTGCTGTTGTGGTTCTGTTACTGGACTATTAATCCAGTTTGAGAATTTGAATTCAGTTTTAAAATTCTGGAAATAAAAAGCTGGGATCAGTAAAAGCGACCATGAAGCTGTCGGATTGTCACAAAAACCCGACTGGGTCATGTCCTTACCCAGTCTGGGGCTATATATGACTCCAAACCCAAACCAACGTGACTGGCTTTAACTACTCTTTGAAATGACCACTCAGTTGTATCAAACCACTAGCGGTTCAAGAAGGTGCCCCACAACCACCTTCTCAAAGCAAGTGGGATGGGCAAAAAATGCTGGCCTTGCCAGTAATTCCCATATCCCAAGAATGAATAAAAAGAAATCACACAAAGCAATGTGCTTGACCTCAATAGCATTCAATTGATTCTACAGTGAAATGGAAAGTTTTGGATTAATTCATTCACTCAGGTACTTTGGCAGAGGCCTTTTGCTGAGTGGGGCAGGTATCAATAGTGAAAGACAAGGAACTCTTGGTCACTCAACACTTACCATATCTCCTTTCGGACCTTGAGGTCCCTGAGGACCTGGCATACCTCGGTCACCTTTCTCACCCTGTTCTCCTGGAGGCCCAATCAAACCAATCAAACCCGGGTGTCCCTGTAACACAGGACAAGCAGTCATCACACACTTACACCAATCAGGAGACATCCCAGCTCCGAGACTGTTAACATCACTGTGATAAGAACCTCAAGAATGTCAGTTAATCTTTGAGAATTCACCCATCACCGTCTGTGCTCACTGACCTACACTGGCTCCTGCATCAGCAACGCCTCGATTTTAAAATTCTCATCCTTGTTTTCCGATCCCTCCATGGCCTCGCCCCTCCCTATCTCTGCAATCTCCTCCAGCCCCTCACTCTCTCCCTATTTCTGTAATCTCCTCCAGCCCCTCGCTCCCTCCCTATCTCTGTAATCTCCTCCAGCCCCTCGCTCCCTCCCTATCTCTGTAATCTCCTCCAGCACCTCGCTCCCTCCCTATCTCTGTAATCTCCTCCAGCCCCTCGCTCCCCCCCATCTCTGTAATCTCCTCCAGCCCCTCACTCACTCCCTATCTCTGTAATCTCCTCCAGCCCCTCACTCCCTCCCTATCTCTGTAATCTCCTCCAGCACCTCGCTCCCTCCCTATCTCTGTAATCTCCTCCAGCCCCTCGCTCCCTCCCTATCTCTGTAATCTCCTCCAGCCCCTCGCTCCCCCCCATCTCTGTAATCTCCTCCAGCCCCTCGCTCCCTCCCTATCTCTGTAATCTCCTCCAGCCCCTCACTACCTCCCTATCTCTGTAATCTCCTCCAGCACCTCGCTCCCTCCCTATCTCTGTAATCTCCTCCAGCCCCTCGCTCCCTCCCTATCTCTGTAATCTCCTCCAGCCCCTCGCTCCCTCCCTATCTCTGTAATCTCCTCCAGCCCCTCGCTCCCCCCCTAACTCTGTAATCTCCTCCAGCCCCTCACTCCCTCCCTATCTCTGTAATCTCCTCCAGCACCTCGCTCCCTCCCTATCTCTGTAATCTCCTCCAGCCCCTCGCTCCCTCCCTATCTCTGTAATCTCCTCCAGCCCCTCACTCCCTATCTCTGTAATCTCCTCCAGCCCCTCGCTCCCTCCCTATCTCTGTAATCTCCTCCAGCCCCTCGCTCCCTCCCTATCTCTGTAATCTCTTCCAGCCCCTCGCTCCCTCCCTATCTCTGTAATCTCCTCCAGCCCCTCGCTCCCTCCCTATCTCTGTAATCTCCTCCAGCCCCTCGCTCCCTCCCTATCTCTGTAATCTCCTCCAGCCCCTCACTCCCTCCCTATCTCTGTAATCTCCTCCAGCCCCTCGCTCCCTCCCTATCTCTGTAATCTCCTCCAGCCCCTCGCTCCCTCCCTATCTCTGTAATCTCCTCCAGCCCCTCGCTCCCTCCCTATCTCTGTAATCTCCTCCAGCCCCTCACTCTCTCCCTAACTCTGTAATCTCCTCCAGCCCCTCGCTCCCTCCCTATCTCTGTAATCTCCTCCAGCCCCTCAGTCTCTCCCTATCTGTAATCTCCTCCAGCCCCTCGCTCCCTCCCTATCTCTGTAATCTCCTCCAGCCCCTCACTCTCTCCCTATCTCTGTAATCTCCTCCAACCCCTCACTCTCTCCCAATCTCTGTAATCTCCTCCAGCCCCTCACTCTCTCCCTATCTCTGTAATCTCCTCCAGCCCCTCACTCCCTCCCTATCTCTGTAATCTCCTCCAGCCCCTCGCTCCCTCCCTATCTCTGTAATCTCCTCCAGCCCCTCGCTCCCTCCCTATCTCTGTAATCTCCTCCAGCCCCTCACTCTCTCCCTAACTCTGTAATCTCCTCCAGCCCCTCGCTCCCTCCCTATCTCTGTAATCTCCTCCAGCCCCTCACTCTCTCCCTATCTCTGTAATCTCCTCCAGCCCCTCGCTCCCTCCCTATCCCTGTAATCTCCTCCAGCCCCTCGCTCCCTCCCTATCTCTGTAATCTCCTCCAGCCCCTCACTCTCTCCCTATCTCTGTAATCTCCTCCAGCCCCTCGCTCCCTCCCTATCTCTGTAATCTCCTCCAGCCCCTCACTCTCTCCCTATCTCTGTAATCTCCTCCAGCCCCTCACTCTCTCCCTATCTCTGTAATCTCCTCCAGCCCCTCACTCTCTCCCTATCTCTGTAATCTCCTCCAGCCCCTCACTCTCTCCCTATCTCTGTAATCTCCTCCAGCCCCTCGCTCCCTCCCTATCTCTGTAATCTCCTCCAGCACCTCACTCTCTCCCTAACTCTGTAATCTACTCCAGCTCCTCTCTCCCTCCCTATCTCTGTAATCTCCTCCAGCCCCTCACTCTCTCCCTATCTCTGTAATCTCCTCCAGCCCCTCACTCTCTCCCTATCTCTGTAATCTCCTCCAGCACCTCACTCTCTCCCTAACTCTGTAATCTACTCCAGCCCCTCTCTCCCTCCCTATCTCTGTAATCTCCTCCAGCCCCTCACTCTCTCCCTATCTCTGTAATCTCCTCCAGCCCCTCACTCTCTCCCTATCTCTGTAATCTCCTCCAGCCCCTCACTCTCTCCCTATCTCTGTAATCTCCTGCAGCCCCTCGCTCCCTCCCTATCTCTGTAATCTCCTCCAGCACCTCACTCTCTCCCTAACTCTAATCTACTCCAGCCCCTCGCTCCCTCCCTATCTCTGTAATCTCCTCCAGCCCCTCACCCTATCTCTGTAATCTCCTCCAGCCCCTCACTCTCTCCCTATCTCTGTAATCTCCTCCAGCCCCTCGCTCCCTCCCTATCTCTGTAATCTCCTCCAGCCCCTCGCTCCCTCCCTATCTCTGTAATCTCCTCCAGCCCCTCGCTCCCTCCCTATCTCTGTAATCTCCTCCAGCCCCTCGCTCCCTCCCTATCTCTGTAATCTCCTCCAGCCCCACAACCCTCTCAGATCTCTGCGCTCCTCCAATTCTGACACCTCGCGCAGCTCCGATCTTAATCACTCCACCATTGGCGGCCGTGCCTTCAGCTGCCTGGGCCCCAAGCTCTGGAATTCCTTCCTGAAACCTCTCCGCCTCTCCTCTCCTTCTGTAACGTTCTCCTGAAAACCTCCGTCTTTGACTAAGCTCTTGGACACCTGCTCTAACAGCACCTTCTGTGGCTTGGTGTTGAATTTTTCCCTGCTTTATGTAACAGCTAAATGGATAGTATTTGGTGAAGAGCCTTGACCTAAAACTGGGAAAGAAGGACCCACATGCATCAGTGAGAACAGCTCATATTATATTATCATTAGAAGCATTAGCTTTGGTTTCAGCTGAAAAACATACCTTCTCACCCTTTGTACCGGGGTCACCCTTGAGGCCTGGCAATCCAGGAGGACCCTGAAAAACAGAAAGAAACATCAGTGTAAACAGCAGGCATCACTTTCTGGTGAGGGAACAAAGTTTAACTGTGATTGCTTTGATTACAAACCATTGGGCCTGGTGGACCTGTTGGACCAGGAGGACCTGGAAAACCTTGCTCACCCTGAAATCCATCAGAGAAAAGAACGTGTTAAACAAAAGGGTTCAGATTGTCAGAGACAAGAATAAGTTACTGAAATAAAGTGATCGTAAAACCAAATGGTGTTAGTCTGGAGCAGGAGTCCTTTACTTACAACAGGGCCTGGAATTCCCCGCAGCCCCTCAGAGCCCGGTTTGCCTGGAGATCCTTGTGGGCCTACTGGACCTGTCTTACCAGCAGGGCCTTCAGCACCAGGGTCACCCTGAGGAGAAAGAGAGACATCATGAAAGATCAATCGGTCACTGATCATAAGAACATAAGAAATCGGAGCAGGAGCAGACCAAACGCTTCTCGATTCTGTCCGTCATTCAATACGATCATGGCTGGTCCTAGGATTCAATTCCACTTTCCCCCCTGCTCCCCATATCCCTTGATTCCCTGAGAGACCATAAATCTATCTATCTCAGCCTTAAATATATTCAATGATGGAGTATCCACAACCCTCTGGGGGAGAGAATTCCAAAGATTCACAACCCTTTAAGTGTAGTAATTTCTCCTCATCTCAGTCCTGAATGATCGGTCCCTTACCCTGAGACTGTGCCCCCATGTTTTAGATTCCCTGACCAGCAGAAACAATCTCTCAGTGTCTACCCTATCCAGCCCCTTCAGAATCTGATATGTTTCAATGAGATCACCTCTCACTCTTCTAAACTCCAGAGAACATCGGCCCAATTTACTCAGCATCCCATCATAGGACAACCCCCTCAACCCAGGGACCAATCTAGTGAATCTTCACTGCACTGCCTCCAGTGCAAGTATATCCTTCCTTAAATGTGGAGACCAAAACTGCACACAGTATTCCAGATGTGGTCTCACCAAAACTCTATACAACTGTAGCAATACTTCTTTATTGCTGTACTCCAATCCCCTTGCAATAAAGGTCAACATGCCATTTGCCTTCCTAATTGCTTGCTGTAATTGCATGTTATTTTTTAGCATTCCTTGTACAAGTACACCCAAGTCTCACTGAACATCAACATTTAAAAGTTTCACACCTTTTATAAAATATTAAGCTTTTCTATTCTTATTACCAAAGTGAATAACTGCATAGAATGATGCAATACAGAAGGAGGCCATTCAGCCCATCGTGTCAGTGCTGGCTCTTTGAAAGATCTATCCAATTAGTCCCACTCCCCTCTGCTCTTTTCCCCATAGCCCTGCAAATTCTCCGCTTTGAGTATTCATCCAATTCCCTTTTGAAAGTTACTATTGAATCTGCTTCCACCGCCCTTTCAGGCAGCTCGTTCCAAACCACAACAACTCACTGCATAAAACAAATTCTCCTCATAACAGATTCAAGTCCTGCTCCACATGAATCAACTAAAACCATGAACAACATCCACAAGCCGAGGTTATCTTATGAAGGAGGATTTAAAGTCCTGCATTAACCTGGTTAAAATAAGGCCAATCGGAAAATCTAGACTACCAGAGCTTACCACAAGGAGAGCCAAACCCATTGATGAGTTTATTACCAGTCCGACAAAAGTCCCTATAAATAACTGTAACCCCAACACCAACTGATCAATACATCCAACCATTGGATCAAAACTGAGAGTGATAGATTTTTGTTGGGTAAGGGGATTAAGGGTTACAGAACAAAGGCGGGTAAATGGCAGGAAGATACAGATCGGCCATGATCTAACTGAATGGTGGCGGAACAGGCTTGAGGGGTTGAATGGCCTCTCTATGTTGCTTAAATATCACATGCATTGTGTTGTCTTTTGGGCGCAAACACTCAATAAAAGATACACGACAAAGGTGGTTGAAACAACAGGCACTTCAAGCAAATTTTTTAAAAATTCTTTCATGGGATGTGGGCGTCGCTGGCCAGGCCAGCATTTGTTGCCCATCCCTAATTGTCCTTGAACGGAGTGTCTTGCTAGGCCATTTCGAGGGCATGTAAGAGTTAACCACATTGCTGTGGGTCTGGAGTCACGTGTAGGCCAGACCAGGTAAGGACGGCAGATTTCCTTCCCTAAAGGACATTAGTGAACCAGATGGGTTTTTACAACAATTGACAATGGTTTCATGGCCATCATTAGACTAGCTTTAAATTCCAGATTTTTATTAATTGATTTCAAATTCCACCTTCTGCTGTGGTGGGATTCAAACCCATGTCCCCAGAGCAATACCCTGGGTCTCTGGGTTACTAGTCCAGTGACAATACCAGTACGCCACCGCCTCCCCAATGACCAATCATAAGGTTGTTTATCACAGGAGTCAATCAGTGCAACAGCCATTTGTGGCCCGAATTCCTGTTATTTCTTACGCTTCTTGATTGCCATAAATCCATATCTTTCTCTTTGTTATAACTAGGTCATTTAAATGAGTTTGAGTTTGATGTCCCATCAGGAGAGTGTGCATCCATGTCCTCACAATCAATTCGCCTCAGCTGGATGAGGGCCAGAAGCACCAGCTATGGCGCAGTGGTCAGCACTCTTGCCTGAGGCAGCAGAGCATGGGTTTAAGCCCCACTCCAGACATTTGAGCACATAATGACACATGGTGTGGAAGCAGTGTTACACAGTCGGAGGGTCAGTACTGAGGAGTGCCGCACTGTCGGAGAGTCAGTACTGAGGGAGTGCTGCACTGTCGGAGCATCAGTACTGAGGGAGTGCTGCACTGTCGGAGGATCAGTACTGAGGGAGTGCTGCACTGTCGGAGGGTCAGTACTGAGGGAGTGCTGCACTGTCGGAGGGTCAGTACTGAGAGAGTGCTGCACTGTCGGAGGGTCAGTACTGAGGGAGTGCTGCACTGTCGGAGGGTCAGTACTGAGGGAGTGCTGCACTGTCGGAGGGTCAGTACTGAGGGAGTGCTGCACTGTCGGAGGGTCAGTACAGAGGGAGTGCTGCACTGTCGGAGGATCAGTACTGAGGGAGTGCTGCACTGTCGGAGGGTCAGTACTGAGGGAGTGCTGCACTGTCGGAGGGTCAGTACTGAGGGAGTGCTGCACTGTCGGAGGGTCAGTACTGAGGGAGTGCTGCACTGTCGGAGGGTCAGTACTGAGGGAGTGCTGCACTGTCGGAGGGTCAGTACTGAGGGAGTGCTGCACTGTCGGAGGGTCAGTACTGAGGGAGTGCTGCACTGTCGGAGGGTCAGTACTGAGGGAGTGCTGCACTGTCGGAGGGTCAGTACTGAGGGAGTGCTGCACTGTCGGAGGGTCAGTACTGAGGGAGTGCTGCACTGTCGGAGGGTCAGTACTGAGGGAGCACCGCACTGTCGGAGGGTCAGTACTGAGGGAGTGCTGCACTGTCGGAGGGTCAGTACTGAGGGAGTGCTGCACTGTGGTAGCGCTGCCCTATCGGAGGGTCAGTACTGAGGGAGTGCTGCACTGTCGGAGGGTCAGTACTGAGGGAGTGCTGCACTGTGGTAGCGCTGCCCTATCGGAGGGTCAGTACTGAGGGAGTGCTGCACTGTCGGAGGGTCAGTACTGAGGGAGTGCTGCACTGTCGGAGGGTCAGTACTGAGGGAGTGCTGCACTGCCAGAGGGTCAGTACTGAGGGAGTGCTGCACTGTGGTAGCGCTGCCCTATCGGAGGGTCAGTACTGAGGGAGTGCTGCACTGTCGGAGGGTCAGTACTGAGGGAGTGCTGCACTGCCAGAGGGTCAGTACTGAGGGAGTGCTGCACTGTGGTAGCGCTGCCCTATCGGAGGGTCAGTACTGAGGGAGTGCTGCACTGTCGGAGGGTCAGTACTGAGGGAGTGCTGCACTGTGGTAGCGCTGCCCTATCGGAGGGTCAGTACTGAGGGAGTGCTGCACTGTTGGAGCTTCTGTCTTTCAGACGAAACATTAAATTGAGGCCCTGCGGTTGTGAAAGGTTTTATGGCCGTATTGGAAGAAGACCAGGGGAGTTCTCTCTGGTGTCCTGGAGCCAATATTTATCCCTCAACCATGGTCAGTAAAAACAGATTATGATGTCATTATCTCATTGCTGTGTTTCTTTGCATTATAGCAGTGACTGCATTTCCAAAGTAACTAATAAGCTGTTGAGAGCTTTGGGGTGGCCTGAGGATGTGAAAGGTGCTATATAAATTTTCTTTTATTCATTAATGGAATGTGGGTGTCACTGGCCAGGCCAGCATTTATTGCCCATCCCTCATTGCCCTTGAGAAGGTGGTGGTGAGCTGCCTTCTTGAACCTCTGCAGTCCATGTGAGGTAGGTACACCCACAGTGCTGTTAGGAAGGGAGTTCCAGGATTTTGACCCAGCGACAGTGAAGGAACGGTGATATAGTTCCAAGTCAGGATGGTGTGTGACTTGGAGGGGAACTTGCAGATGGTGATGTTCCCATACATTTGCTGCCCTTGACCTTCTAGTTGGTAGAGGTCGTGGGTTTGGAAGGTGCTGTCTAAGGAGCCTTGGTGCATTGCTGCAGTGCATCTTGGAGATGGTACACACTGCTGCCACTGTGCGTCGGTGGTGGAGGGAGTGAATGTTTGTGGATGGAGTGCCAATCAAACTGGCTGCTTTGTCCTGGATGGTGTTGAGCTTCTTGAGTGTTGTTGGAGCTGCACCCATCCAGGCAAGTGGAGAGTATTCCATCACACTCCTGACTTGTGCCTTGTAGATGGTGGACAGGCTTTGGGAAGTCAGGAGGTGAGTTACTCGCCGCAGAATTCCCAGCCTCTGACCTGCTGTTGTAGCCATGGTATTTATATGGCCACTCCAGTTCGGTTTCTGGTCAATGGTAACCCCCCAGGATGTTGATATTGGGGGATTCAGCGATGGTAATGCCATTGAATGTCAAGGGGAGATGGTTAGATTCTCTCTTGTTGGAGATAGTCATTGCCTGGCACTTGTGTGGCGTGAATGTTACTTGCCACTTATCAGCCCAAGCCTGGATATTTGACGAGTCGTGAATGGTGCTGAACATTGTGCAATCAGCAGCGAACATCCCCACTTCTGACCTAATGATGGAGGGAAGGTCCTTGTAACTAAAATCCCTCATCCCTGGAACCATTCTGGTAAATCTCCTCTGCACCCTCTCAAGGACCCTCACATCCTTCCTGAAGTGTGGTGACCAGAACTGGACACAATACTCCAGTTGGGGCCGAACCAGAGCTTTATAAAGGTTCAGCATAACTTCCCTGCTTTTGTACTCAATACCTCTATTTATGAAGCTCAAGTTCCCATATGTTTTACTAACCATTCTCTCAATATGTCTTGACACCTTCAAAAATCTATGCACATTCTCCCCCAGGTCCCTCTGTTCCTGCACACTCTTTAGAACTGTGCCATTTATTCTATATTGCCTCTCCCTATTCCTTCTGTCAAAATGCATCACCTCACACTTTTCAGTATTAAATTCCATCCACCACCTTGCTGCCCATTCCGCTAGCCTATGTCCTGTTGCAGGCAGTTCATATCATCCTCACTGTTTACCAAGTTTGGTATCATCAGCAAATTTTAAGATTCAACTCTGTATTCCAAGATCCAAGTCATTTATATATATCCAAAAAAAGCAGTGGTCCCAGCCTGGACCCTTGGGGAACACCATTGTCGACCATCCTCCAGTCTGAAAACCACCATTTACCACGACTCACTGTTTTCTGTCCTTAAGCAAATTTAAAAAAAAAATAATGACGGGAATTATTTCTTCTGGTAGGGGAATCCAGAACAAGGGGATACAATCATACAACTCGAACATCTTCACACAAAGCCGAGTTAAAATATGGGAATGTAGTCCCAGGGCACCAAGGTATAGGAGAGTTTGAAAGGGAGACAGAGAGTGGCGCAGTGGTTAGCACCGCAGCCTCACAGCTCCAGCGACCCGGGTTCAATTCTGGGTACTGCCTGTGTGGAGTTTGCAAGTTCTCCCTGTGTCTGTGTGGGTTTCCTCCGGGTGCTCCGGTTTCCTCCCACAAGCCAAAAGACTTGCAGGCTGGTAGGTAAATTGGCCATTATAAATTGCCCCTAGTATAGGTAGGTGGTAGGGGAATATAGGGACAGGTGGGGATGTGGTAGGAATATGGAATTAGTGTAAGATTAGTATAAATGGGTGGTTGATGGTCAGCACAGACTCAGTGGGCCGAAGGGCCTGTTTCAGTGCTGTATCTCCAACTAACTAACTAACAAATTAAGTGATAGTGTTAAGGGATGTGAAGATGTGGCAGGAACCAGGATTAATAAAATAGAACACCCAGGAATAACATAGATGGCAAATTGTGGAAAAATCTCACACTTACCTTTGCTCCTTTCTCTCCTTCTCTTCCCTCAGGACCAGCAGGACCATGAGGACCCTGGAAAGCAGCAAATGAAAACAAATAAAGATGTTCTCTTCAACTAAAGAGGAAATTACCTAAACTGTTGCAAATACTCATGATTGCTGTTGGTGTTTGCAGCTGTCAGTGCTGAGCTAACACAAAGGGTCTGAATGGAGATTTACAGGGATAGTGTTTGATCTGTGTGTGTGAGTTTGTTACAGGGATAGTGTTTGATCTGTGTGTGTGAGAGTTTGTTACAGGGATAGTGTTTGATCTGTGTGTGTGAGTTTGTTACAGGGATAGTGTTTGATCTGTGTGTGTGTGAGTTTGTTACAGGGATAGTGTTTGATCTGTGTGTGTGTGAGTTTGTTACAGGGATAGTGTTTGATCTGTGTGTGTGTGAGTTTGTTACAGGGATAGTGTTTGATCTGTGTGTGTGTGAGTTTGTTACAGGGATAGTGTTTGATCTGTGTGTGTGTGAGTTTGTTACAGGGATAGTGTTTGATCTGTGTGTGTGTGAGTTTGTTGCAGGGATAGTGTTTGATCTGTGTGTGTGTGAGTTTGTTACAGGGATAGTGTTTGATCTGTGTGTGTGTGAGTTTGTTACAGGGATAGTGTTTGATCTGTGTGTGTGTGAGTTTGTTACAGGGATAGTGTTTGATCTGTGTGTGTGTGAGTTTGTTACAGGGATAGTGTTTGATCTGTGTGTGTGAGTTTGTTACAGGGATAGTGTTTGATCTGTGTGTGTGTGAGTTTGTTACAGGGATAGTGTTTGATCTGTGTGTGTGAGTTTGTTACAGGGATAGTGTTTGATCTGTGTGTGTGTGAGTTTGTTACAGGGATAGTGTTTGATCTGTGTGTGTGAGAGTTTGTTACAGGGATAGTGTTTGATCTGTGTGTGTGTGAGTTCGTTACAGGGATAGTGTTTGATCTGTGTGTGTGAGTTTGTTACAGGGATAGTGTTTGATCTGTGTGTGAGAGTTTGTTACAGGGATAGTGTTTGATCTGTGCGTGTGAGTTTGTTACAGGGATAGTGTTTGATCTGTGTGTGTGAGTTTGTTACAGGGATAGTGTTTGATCTGTGCGTGTGAGAGTTTGTTACAGGGATAGTGTTTGATCTGTGTGTGTGAGTTTCTTACAGGGATAGTGTTTGATTTGTGTGTGTGAGAGTTTGTTACAGGGATAGTGTTTGATCTGTGTGTGTGTGAGTTTGTTACAGGGATAGTGTTTGATCGGTGTGTGTATGTGAGTTTGTTGCAGGGATAGTGTTTGATCTGTGTGTGAGAGTTTGTTACAGGGATAGTGTTTGATCTGTGTGTGTGAGTTTGTTACAGGGATAGTGTTTGATCTGTGTGTGTGAGTTTGTTACAGGGATAGTGTTTGATCTGTGTGTGTGAGTTTGTTACAGGGATAGTGTTTGATCGGTGTGTGTATGTGAGTTTGTTACAGGGATAGTGTTTGATCTGTGTGAGAGAGTTTGTTACAGGGATAGTGTTTGATCTGTGTGTGAGAGTTTGTTACAGGGATAGTGTTTGATCTGTGTGTGCGAGTTTGTTACAGGGATAGTGTTTGATCTGTGTGTGTGAGTTTGTTACAGGGATAGTGTTTGATCTGTGTGTGTGTGAGTTTGTTGCAGGGATAGTGTTTGATCTGTGTGTGTGTGAGTTTGTTACATGGATAGTGTTTGATCTGTGTGTGTGTGAGTTTGTTACAGGGATAGTGTTTGATCTGTGTGTGTGTGAGTTTGTTACATGGATAGTGTTTGATTTGTGTGTGTGTGAGTTTGTTACAGGGATAGTGTTTGATCTGTGTGTGTGTGAGTTTGTTGCAGGGATAGTGTTTGATCTGTGTGTGTGTGAGTTTGTTACATGGATAGTGTTTGATCTGTGTGTGTGTGAGTTTGTTACAGGGATAGTGTTTGATCTGTGTGTGTGTGAGTTTGTTACATGGATAGTGTTTGATTTGTGTGTGTGTGAGTTTGTTACAGGGATAGTGTTTGATCTGTGTGTGTGTGAGTTTGTTACAGGGATAGTGTTTGATCTGTGTGAGAGAGATTGTTACAGGGATAGTGTTTGATCTGTGTGTGAGAGATTGTTACAGGGATAGTGTTTGATCTGTGTGTGAGAGTTTGTTACAGGGATAGTGTTTGATCTGTGTGTGTGAGTTTGTTACAGGGGAAGTGTTTGTGTGTTCACACTCACCCTCTTTCCTGGAGCACCAGGTGGCCCTGCCTCACCAGTTGGCCCAGGAGAACCCTAGGAAGAGACAGTTGATATTAGAATCTTCATTTAGGTATTGTACACTAGTCTGTCACACTGTTGTCAGGAAACTGGGCTAATTTTGTGCCCACTCTCTCCATTACATTATGCAAGGCACCGTGCCCTCCTACTTCCATCACTCATCTCATGTTCCAGCATCACATTTTGTTTCAAAGACAAGATTTTCCTGGAAATTGACTTGCCGATTTGGATTCTTCTTTCTAACTATATTTGCCTTGTTTCTGAACTAGGATGAGTTCTCTGTCACTCAGTAACGGGATTTTCAACCTCTGCTCCATCAGGGTTTGACCTGGTTTGACCAAATTCCTGACTGCTCACCTTCAGTTTGAATAGAACTTGGGAGGCCTGGTCTGGTTTTCCTATCTCTAACCCAGGATCACTGAAACAAGTTACAGCTTCCTGAAAGTACCCCACTCCAACACATTCTGATCTAAACGGCATCATGTCTCAATTCTTGACCATGGGGTCAGTAGTTGACCTAATGGTTATCCAACCCTCTGGAAACCTGACTCTCCATGAAGTAGTGTCTGTTGTCAGTTAGTTTTTAAACTCACAATCTGTCCAGGTTCACCATCTTCTCCCTTGTCTCCTGAAGGTCCATCTTGACCCTGTTCAGGAATAAAAGTCTATGTTACACAGGGCTTGTGGCTATTTCATATCTTTTGAAGATCAAAATATTTGTGTTTTCAAATTCAATACTGAGCTCATGTGCAGAACTCCAATCATATCTCCACGTGTTAGAGCAAACTTTGTTCCCAATAATTAATACTTTTTGACCCTTAAGTTCAGAAGATCTGTCACTCACAGCAGAATTACATAGGTTACAAACCATAATATAGAAATCATGGAGTATAATTAACCCCAGGAGATTGAATTAATACTCTCAATGCGTTTATAGGAATGGTTTAATAAATTATTCTACGAAATGTCAATTCTCTACAAACTAAAAATACCTTAACCTTACCGGAGGTCCAGCTTCACCAGGAGGGCCGGGGTCACCGGGGAAACCAACCGGTCCCTAGGGAAAGTGGAAAGAAAGAGCAAAATGTCAGTGTTTGATCAGCCCCAGAGATTCAAGTGACGAGAAAGAGAGAAGAGAATCTACAGCGCGGAAAAAGTCCACAGGGCGGGGAGAACGTCCACAGGGCGGGGAAAACGCACAGCGCGGGGAACGTCCACAGGGCGGGGAACGTCCACAGGGCGGGGAAAACGAACAGCGCGGGGAAAACGCACAGCGCGGGGAACGTCCACAGGGCGGGGAACGTCCACAGGGCGGGGAACGTCCACAGGGCGGGGGGAAAACGCACAGGGCGGGGGAAAACGCACAGGGCGGGGGAAAACGCACAGGGCGGGGAAAACGCACAGCGCGGGGAAAACGCACAGCGCGGGGAAAACGCACAGCGCGGGGAAAACGCACAGCGCGGGGAAAACGCACAGCGCGGGGAACGTCCACAGGGCGGGGAGAACGCACAGGGCGGGGAACGTCCACAGGGCGGGGAACGTCCACAGGGCGGGGAAAACGCACAGGGCGGGGAAAACGCACAGGGCGGGGAAAACGCACAGGGCGGGGAAAACGCACAGCGCGGGGAAAACGCACAGCGCGGGGAAAACGCACAGCGCGGGGAAAACGCACAGCGCGGGGAACGTCCACAGGGCGGGGAGAACGCACAGCGCGGGGAACGTCCACAGGGCGGGGAACGTCCACAGGGCGGGGAAAACGCACAGGGCGGGGAAAACGCACAGGGCGGGGAAAACGCACAGGGCGGGGAAAACGCACAGGGCGGGGAAAACGCACAGGGCGGGGAAAACGCACAGGGCGGGGAAAACGCACAGGGCGGGGAACGTCCACAGGGCGGGGAACGTCCACAGGGCGGGGAACGTCCACAGGGCGGGGAACGTCCACAGGGCGGGGAACGTCCACAGGGCGGGGAACGTCCACAGGGCGGGGAACGTCCACAGGGCGGGGAACGTCCACAGGGCGGGGAAAACGCACAGGGCGGGGAACGTCCACAGGGCGGGGAACGTCCACAGGGCGGGGAACGTCCACAGGGCGGGGAACGTCCACAGGGCGGGGAACGTCCACAGGGCGGGGAAAACGCACAGGGCGGGGAAAACGCACAGGGCGGGGAAAACGCACAGGGCGGGGAACGTCCACAGGGCGGGGAAAACGCACAGCGCGGGGAAAACGCACAGCGCGGGGAAAACGCACAGCGCGGGGAAAACGCACAGCGCGGGGAAAACGCACAGGGCGGGGAAAACGCACAGGGCGGGGTAAACGCACAGGGCGGGGTAAACGCACAGGGCGGGGTAAACGCACAGGGCGGGGAAAACGCACAGGGCGGGGAAAACGCACAGGGCGGGGAGAACGTCCACAGGGCGGGGAGAACGCACAGGGCGGGGAGAACGCACAGGGCGGGGAGAACGCACAGGGCGGGGAAAACGCACAGGGCGGGGAAAACGCACAGGGCGGGGAAAACGCACAGGGCGGGGAACGTCCACAGGGCGGGGAACGTCCACAGGGCGGGGAACGTCCACAGGGCGGGGAACGTCCACAGGGCGGGGAAAACGCACAGGGCGGGGAAAACGCACAGGGCGGGGAGAACGCACAGGGCGGGGAAAACGCACAGGGCGGGGAAAACGCACAGGGCGGGGAACGTCCACAGGGCGGGGAACGTCCACAGGGCGGGGAACGTCCACAGGGCGGGGAACGTCCACAGGGCGGGGAAAACGCACAGGGCGGGGAAAACGCACAGGGCGGGGAAAACGCACAGGGCGGGGAAAACGCACAGGGCGGGGAAAACGCACAGCGCGGGGAAAACGCACAGCGCGGGGAAAACGCACAGCGCGGGGAAAACGCACAGCGCGGGGAAAACGCACAGCGCGGGGAAAACGCACAGGGCGGGGAACGTCCACAGGGCGGGGAGAACGTCCACAGGGCGGGGAGAACGTCCACAGGGCGGGGAAAACGCACAGGGCGGGGAAAACGCACAGGGCGGGGAAAACGCACAGGGCGGGGAAAACGCACAGGGCGGGGAACGTCCACAGGGCGGGGAGAACGTCCACAGGGCGGGGAGAACGTCCACAGGGCGGGGAGAACGTCCACAGGGCGGGGAGAACGTCCACAGGGCGGGGAAAACGCACAGCGCGGGGAAAACGCACAGGGCGGGGAAAACGCACAGGGCGGGGAAAACGCACAGGGCGGGGAACGTCCACAGGGCGGGGAACGTCCACAGGGCGGGGAACGTCCACAGGGCGGGGAACGTCCACAGGGCGGGGAAAACGCACAGGGCGGGGAAAACGCACAGGGCGGGGAAAACGCACAGGGCGGGGAAAACGCACAGCGCGGGGAAAACGCACAGCGCGGGGAAAACGCACAGCGCGGGGAAAACGCACAGGGCGGGGAAAACGCACAGGGCGGGGAAAACGCACAGGGCGGGGAACGTCCACAGGGCGGGGAGAACGTCCACAGGGCGGGGAAAACGCACAGGGCGGGGAAAACGCACAGCGCGGGGAACGTCCACAGGGCGGGGAACGTCCACAGGGCGGGGAACGTCCACAGGGCGGGGAACGTCCACAGGGCGGGGAACGTCCACAGGGCGGGGAACGTCCACAGGGCGGGGAAAACGCACAGGGCGGGGAAAACGCACAGCGCGGGGAAAACGCACAGCGCGGGGAAAACGCACAGCGCGGGGAAAACGCACAGGGCGGGGAAAACGCACAGGGCGGGGAAAACGCACAGGGCGGGGAAAACGCACAGGGCGGGGAAAACGCACAGGGCGGGGAACGTCCACAGGGCGGGGAGAACGTCCACAGGGCGGGGAAAACGCACAGGGCGGGGAAAACGCACAGGGCGGGGAAAACGCACAGCGCGGGGAACGTCCACAGGGCGGGGAACGTCC
Source organism: Heterodontus francisci (assembly GCF_036365525.1). Lineage (NCBI taxonomy): Eukaryota > Metazoa > Chordata > Chondrichthyes > Heterodontiformes > Heterodontidae > Heterodontus > Heterodontus francisci. The sequence continues at coordinate 4,015,779 of NC_090402.1, read as the reverse complement.
ACAGGGCGGGGAACGTCCACAGGGCGGGGAACGTCCACAGGGCGGGGAAAACGCACAGGGCGGGGAAAACGCACAGGGCGGGGAACGTCCACAGGGCGGGGAACGTCCACAGGGCGGGGAAAACGCACAGGGCGGGGAAAACGCACAGGGCGGGGAAAACGCACAGGGCGGGGAACGTCCACAGGGCGGGGAACGTCCACAGGGCGGGGAACGTCCACAGGGCGGGGAACGTCCACAGGGCGGGGAAAACGCACAGGGCGGGGAAAACGCACAGGGCGGGGAAAACGCACAGGGCGGGGAAAACGCACAGGGCGGGGAAAACGCACAGGGCGGGGAGAACGTCCACAGGGCGGGGAGAACGTCCACAGGGCGGGGAGAACGTCCACAGGGCGGGGAGAACGTCCACAGGGCGGGGAGAACGCACAGCGCGGGGAAAACGCACAGGGCGGGGAAAACGCACAGGGCGGGGAAAACGCACAGCGCGGGGAAAACGCACAGCGCGGGGAACGTCCACAGGGCGGGGAGAACGCACAGCGCGGGGAACGTCCACAGGGCGGGGAACGTCCACAGGGCGGGGAACGTCCACAGGGCGGGGAACGTCCACAGGGCGGGGAACGTCCACAGGGCGGGGAAAACGCACAGGGCGGGGAAAACGCACAGGGCGGGGAAAACGCACAGGGCGGGGAACGTCCACAGGGCGGGGAAAACGCACAGGGCGGGGAAAACGCACAGGGCGGGGAAAACGCACAGGGCGGGGAAAACGCACAGGGCGGGGAAAACGCACAGGGCGGGGAACGTCCACAGGGCGGGGAACGTCCACAGGGCGGGGAACGTCCACAGGGCGGGGAACGTCCACAGGGCGGGGAACGTCCACAGGGCGGGGAAAACGCACAGGGCGGGGAACGTCCACAGGGCGGGGAACGTCCACAGGGCGGGGAACGTCCACAGGGCGGGGAACGTCCACAGGGCGGGGAACGTCCACAGGGCGGGGAAAACGCACAGGGCGGGGAAAACGCACAGGGCGGGGAAAACGCACAGGGCGGGGAAAACGCACAGGGCGGGGAACGTCCACAGGGCGGGGAAAACGCACAGGGCGGGGAAAACGCACAGGGCGGGGAAAACGCACAGGGCGGGGAAAACGCACAGGGCGGGGAAAACGCACAGGGCGGGGAAAACGCACAGGGCGGGGAAAACGCACAGGGCGGGGTAAACGCACAGGGCGGGGTAAACGCACAGGGCGGGGTAAACGCACAGGGCGGGGAAAACGCACAGGGCGGGGAAAACGCACAGGGCGGGGAGAACGTCCACAGGGCGGGGAGAACGCACAGGGCGGGGAGAACGCACAGGGCGGGGAAAACGCACAGGGCGGGGAAAACGCACAGGGCGGGGAAAACGCACAGGGCGGGGAACGTCCACAGGGCGGGGAACGTCCACAGGGCGGGGAACGTCCACAGGGCGGGGAACGTCCACAGGGCGGGGAAAACGCACAGGGCGGGGAAAACGCACAGGGCGGGGAAAACGCACAGCGCGGGGAAAACGCACAGCGCGGGGAAAACGCACAGCGCGGGGAAAACGCACAGCGCGGGGAAAACGCACAGCGCGGGGAAAACGCACAGGGCGGGGAACGTCCACAGGGCGGGGAGAACGTCCACAGGGCGGGGAAAACGCACAGGGCGGGGAAAACGCACAGGGCGGGGAAAACGCACAGGGCGGGGAACGTCCACAGGGCGGGGAGAACGTCCACAGGGCGGGGAGAACGCACAGCTCGGGGAAAACGCACAGCGCGGGGAAAACGCACAGGGCGGGGAAAACGCACAGGGCGGGGAAAACGCACAGGGCGGGGAAAACGCACAGGGCGGGGAACGTCCACAGGGCGGGGAACGTCCACAGGGCGGGGAACGTCCACAGGGCGGGGAACGTCCACAGGGCGGGGAAAACGCACAGGGCGGGGAAAACGCACAGGGCGGGGAAAACGCACAGCGCGGGGAAAACGCACAGCGCGGGGAAAACGCACAGGGCGGGGAAAACGCACAGGGCGGGGAAAACGCACAGGGCGGGGAACGTCCACAGGGCGGGGAGAACGTCCACAGGGCGGGGAAAACGCACAGGGCGGGGAAAACGCACAGGGCGGGGAAAACGCACAGCGCGGGGAAAACGCACAGCGCGGGGAACGTCCACAGGGCGGGGAACGTCCACAGGGCGGGGAACGTCCACAGGGCGGGGAACGTCCACAGGGCGGGGAAAACGCACAGGGCGGGGAAAACGCACAGGGCGGGGAAAACGCACAGGGCGGGGAAAACGCACAGGGCGGGGAACGTCCACAGGGCGGGGAACGTCCACAGGGCGGGGAAAACGCACAGGGCGGGGAAAACGCACAGGGCGGGGAAAACGCACAGGGCGGGGAAAACGCACAGGGCGGGGAAAACGCACAGGGCGGGGAAAACGCACAGGGCGGGGAACGTCCACAGGGCGGGGAAAACGCACAGGGCGGGGAAAACGCACAGGGCGGGGAAAACGCACAGGGCGGGGAAAACGCACAGGGCGGGGAAAACGCACAGGGCGGGGAAAACGCACAGGGCGGGGAACGTCCACAGGGCGGGGAAAACGCACAGGGCGGGGAAAACGCACAGGGCGGGGAAAACGCACAGGGCGGGGAAAACGCACAGGGCGGGGAAAACGCACAGGGCGGGGAAAACGCACAGGGCGGGGAGAACGTCCACAGGGCGGGGAGAACGTCCACAGGGCGGGGAGAACGTCCACAGGGCGGGGAGAACGTCCACAGGGCGGGGAGAACGTCCACAGGGCGGGGAAAACGCACAGCGCGGGGAAAACGCACAGGGCGGGGAAAACGCACAGGGCGGGGAAAACGCACAGGGCGGGGAAAACGCACAGGGCGGGGAACGTCCACAGGGCGGGGAACGTCCACAGGGCGGGGAACGTCCACAGGGCGGGGAACGTCCACAGGGCGGGGAAAACGCACAGCGCGGGGAAAACGCACAGCGCGGGGAAAACGCACAGCGCGGGGAAAACGCACAGCGCGGGGAAAACGCACAGCGCGGGGAAAACGCACAGCGCGGGGAACGTCCACAGGGCGGGGAACGTCCACAGGGCGGGGAACGTCCACAGGGCGGGGAACGTCCACAGGGCGGGGAAAACGCACAGGGCGGGGAAAACGCACAGGGCGGGGAACGTCCACAGGGCGGGGAACGTCCACAGGGCGGGGAACGTCCACAGGGCGGGGAACGTCCACAGGGCGGGGAAAACGCACAGGGCGGGGAAAACGCACAGCGCGGGGAAAACGCACAGCGCGGGGAAAACGCACAGCGCGGGGAAAACGCACAGCGCGGGGAAAACGCACAGCGCGGGGAAAACGCACAGGGCGGGGAAAACGCACAGGGCGGGGAACGTCCACAGGGCGGGGAGAACGTCCACAGGGCGGGGAAAACGCACAGGGCGGGGAAAACGCACAGGGCGGGGAAAACGCACAGGGCGGGGAACGTCCACAGGGCGGGGAGAACGTCCACAGGGCGGGGAGAACGCACAGCTCGGGGAAAACGCACAGCGCGGGGAAAACGCACAGGGCGGGGAAAACGCACAGGGCGGGGAACGTCCACAGGGCGGGGAACGTCCACAGGGCGGGGAACGTCCACAGGGCGGGGAACGTCCACAGGGCGGGGAAAACGCACAGGGCGGGGAACGTCCACAGGGCGGGGAGAACGTCCACAGGGCGGGGAAAACGCACAGGGCGGGGAAAACGCACAGGGCGGGGAAAACGCACAGGGCGGGGAACGTCCACAGGGCGGGGAACGTCCACAGGGCGGGGAGAACGTCCACAGGGCGGGGAGAACGCACAGCTCGGGGAAAACGCACAGGGCGGGGAAAACGCACAGGGCGGGGAAAACGCACAGGGCGGGGAAAACGCACAGGGCGGGGAACGTCCACAGGGCGGGGAACGTCCACAGGGCGGGGAAAACGCACAGGGCGGGGAACGTCCACAGGGCGGGGAACGTCCACAGGGCGGGGAGAACGTCCACAGGGCGGGGAGAACGCACAGCTCGGGGAAAACGCACAGCGCGGGGAAAACGCACAGGGCGGGGAAAACGCACAGGGCGGGGAAAACGCACAGGGCGGGGAAAACGCACAGGGCGGGGAACGTCCACAGGGCGGGGAACGTCCACAGGGCGGGGAACGTCCACAGGGCGGGGAACGTCCACAGGGCGGGGAACGTCCACAGGGCGGGGAACGTCCACAGGGCGGGGAACGTCCACAGGGCGGGGAAAACGCACAGGGCGGGGAAAACGCACAGGGCGGGGAAAACGCACAGGGCGGGGAAAACGCACAGGGCGGGGAAAACGCACAGGGCGGGGAAAACGCACAGGGCGGGGAAAACGCACAGGGCGGGGAACGTCCACAGGGCGGGGAACGTCCACAGGGCGGGGAAAACGCACAGGGCGGGGAAAACGCACAGGGCGGGGAAAACGCACAGGGCGGGGAAAACGCACAGGGCGGGGAAAACGCACAGGGCGGGGAAAACGCACAGGGCGGGGAACGTCCACAGGGCGGGGAAAACGCACAGGGCGGGGAAAACGCACAGGGCGGGGAAAACGCACAGGGCGGGGAAAACGCACAGGGCGGGGAAAACGCACAGGGCGGGGAAAACGCACAGGGCGGGGAACGTCCACAGGGCGGGGAAAACGCACAGGGCGGGGAAAACGCACAGGGCGGGGAAAACGCACAGGGCGGGGAAAACGCACAGGGCGGGGAAAACGCACAGGGCGGGGAAAACGCACAGGGCGGGGAGAACGTCCACAGGGCGGGGAGAACGTCCACAGGGCGGGGAGAACGTCCACAGGGCGGGGAGAACGTCCACAGGGCGGGGAGAACGTCCACAGGGCGGGGAAAACGCACAGCGCGGGGAAAACGCACAGGGCGGGGAAAACGCACAGGGCGGGGAAAACGCACAGGGCGGGGAAAACGCACAGGGCGGGGAACGTCCACAGGGCGGGGAACGTCCACAGGGCGGGGAACGTCCACAGGGCGGGGAACGTCCACAGGGCGGGGAAAACGCACAGCGCGGGGAAAACGCACAGCGCGGGGAAAACGCACAGCGCGGGGAAAACGCACAGCGCGGGGAAAACGCACAGCGCGGGGAAAACGCACAGCGCGGGGAACGTCCACAGGGCGGGGAACGTCCACAGGGCGGGGAACGTCCACAGGGCGGGGAACGTCCACAGGGCGGGGAAAACGCACAGGGCGGGGAAAACGCACAGGGCGGGGAACGTCCACAGGGCGGGGAACGTCCACAGGGCGGGGAACGTCCACAGGGCGGGGAACGTCCACAGGGCGGGGAAAACGCACAGGGCGGGGAAAACGCACAGCGCGGGGAAAACGCACAGCGCGGGGAAAACGCACAGCGCGGGGAAAACGCACAGCGCGGGGAAAACGCACAGCGCGGGGAAAACGCACAGGGCGGGGAAAACGCACAGGGCGGGGAACGTCCACAGGGCGGGGAGAACGTCCACAGGGCGGGGAAAACGCACAGGGCGGGGAAAACGCACAGGGCGGGGAAAACGCACAGGGCGGGGAACGTCCACAGGGCGGGGAGAACGTCCACAGGGCGGGGAGAACGCACAGCTCGGGGAAAACGCACAGCGCGGGGAAAACGCACAGGGCGGGGAAAACGCACAGGGCGGGGAACGTCCACAGGGCGGGGAACGTCCACAGGGCGGGGAACGTCCACAGGGCGGGGAACGTCCACAGGGCGGGGAAAACGCACAGGGCGGGGAACGTCCACAGGGCGGGGAGAACGTCCACAGGGCGGGGAAAACGCACAGGGCGGGGAAAACGCACAGGGCGGGGAAAACGCACAGGGCGGGGAACGTCCACAGGGCGGGGAACGTCCACAGGGCGGGGAGAACGTCCACAGGGCGGGGAGAACGCACAGCTCGGGGAAAACGCACAGGGCGGGGAAAACGCACAGGGCGGGGAAAACGCACAGGGCGGGGAAAACGCACAGGGCGGGGAACGTCCACAGGGCGGGGAACGTCCACAGGGCGGGGAAAACGCACAGGGCGGGGAACGTCCACAGGGCGGGGAACGTCCACAGGGCGGGGAGAACGTCCACAGGGCGGGGAGAACGCACAGCTCGGGGAAAACGCACAGCGCGGGGAAAACGCACAGGGCGGGGAAAACGCACAGGGCGGGGAAAACGCACAGGGCGGGGAAAACGCACAGGGCGGGGAACGTCCACAGGGCGGGGAACGTCCACAGGGCGGGGAACGTCCACAGGGCGGGGAACGTCCACAGGGCGGGGAACGTCCACAGGGCGGGGAACGTCCACAGGGCGGGGAACGTCCACAGGGCGGGGAAAACGCACAGGGCGGGGAAAACGCACAGGGCGGGGAAAACGCACAGGGCGGGGAAAACGCACAGCGCGGGGAAAACGCACAGCGCGGGGAAAACGCACAGCGCGGGGAAAACGCACAGGGCGGGGAAAACGCACAGGGCGGGGAACGTCCACAGGGCGGGGAGAACGTCCACAGGGCGGGGAAAACGCACAGGGCGGGGAAAACGCACAGGGCGGGGAAAACGCACAGGGCGGGGAAAACGCACAGCGCGGGGAACGTCCACAGGGCGGGGAACGTCCACAGGGCGGGGAAAACGCACAGGGCGGGGAACGTCCACAGGGCGGGGAACGTCCACAGGGCGGGGAACGTCCACAGGGCGGGGAACGTCCACAGGGCGGGGAAAACGCACAGGGCGGGGAAAACGCACAGGGCGGGGAAAACGCACAGGGCGGGGAAAACGCACAGGGCGGGGAACGTCCACAGGGCGGGGAAAACGCACAGGGCGGGGAAAACGCACAGGGCGGGGAAAACGCACAGGGCGGGGAAAACGCACAGGGCGGGGAAAACGCACAGCGCGGGGAACGTCCACAGGGCGGGGAACGTCCACAGGGCGGGGAACGTCCACAGGGCGGGGAAAACGCACAGGGCGGGGAAAACGCACAGGGCGGGGAACGTCCACAGGGCGGGGAACGTCCACAGGGCGGGGAACGTCCACAGGGCGGGGAACGTCCACAGGGCGGGGAACGTCCACAGGGCGGGGAAAACGCACAGGGCGGGGAAAACGCACAGGGCGGGGAAAACGCACAGGGCGGGGAAAACGCACAGCGCGGGGAAAACACACAGCGCGGGGAAAACACACAGCGCGGGGAAAACACACAGCGCGGGGAAAACACACAGCGCGGGGAAAACACACAGCGCGGGGAAAACACACAGCGCGGGGAAAACACACAGCGCGGGGAAAACACACAGCGCGGGGAAAACACACAGCGCGGGGAAAACACACAGCGCGGGGAAAACACACAGCGCGGGGAAAACACACAGCGCGGGGAAAACACACAGCGCGGGGAAAACACACAGCGCGGGGAAAACACACAGCGCGGGGAAAACACACAGCGCGGGGAAAACACACAGCGCGGGGAAAACACACAGCGCGGGGAAAACACACAGCGCGGGGAAAACACACAGCGCGGGGAAAACACACAGCGCGGGGAAAACACACAGCGCGGGGAAAACACACAGCGCGGGGAAAACACACAGCGCGGGGAAAACACACAGCGCGGGGAAAACACACAGCGCGGGGAAAACACACAGCGCGGGGAAAACACACAGCGCGGGGAAAACACACAGCGCGGGGAAAACACACAGCGCGGGGAAAACACACAGCGCGGGGAAAACACACAGCGCGGGGAAAACACACAGCGCGGGGAAAACACACAGCGCGGGGAAAACACACAGCGCGGGGAAAACACACAGCGCGGGGAACGTCCACAGGGCGGGGAAAACGCACAGGGCGGGGAAAACGCACAGGGCGGGGAAAACGCACAGGGCGGGGAAAACGCACAGGGCGGGGAAAACGCACAGCGCGGGGAAAACGCACAGCGCGGGGAACGTCCACAGGGCGGGGAACGTCCACAGGGCGGGGAAAACGCACAGGGCGGGGAACGTCCACAGGGCGGGGAACGTCCACAGGGCGGGGAACGTCCACAGGGCGGGGAACGTCCACAGGGCGGGGAAAACGCACAGGGCGGGGAAAACGCACAGGGCGGGGAAAACGCACAGGGCGGGGAAAACGCACAGGGCGGGGAAAACGCACAGGGCGGGGAAAACGCACAGCGCGGGGAAAACGCACAGCGCGGGGAAAACACACAGCGCGGGGAAAACACACAGCGCGGGGAAAACACACAGCGCGGGGAAAACACACAGCGCGGGGAAAACACACAGCGCGGGGAAAACACACAGCGCGGGGAAAACACACAGCGCGGGGAACGTCCACAGGGCGGGGAACGTCCACAGGGCGGGGAAAACGCACAGGGCGGGGAAAACGCACAGGGCGGGGAAAACGCACAGGGCGGGGAAAACGCACAGGGCGGGGAAAACGCACAGCGCGGGGAACGTCCACAGGGCGGGGAACGTCCACAGGGCGGGGAAAACGCACAGGGCGGGGAACGTCCACAGGGCGGGGAACGTCCACAGGGCGGGGAACGTCCACAGGGCGGGGAACGTCCACAGGGCGGGGAAAACGCACAGGGCGGGGAAAACGCACAGGGCGGGGAAAACGCACAGCGCGGGGAAAACGCACAGCGCGGGGAAAACGCACAGCGCGGGGAAAACGCACAGCGCGGGGAAAACACACAGCGCGGGGAAAACACACAGCGCGGGGAAAACACACAGCGCGGGGAAAACACACAGCGCGGGGAAAACACACAGCGCGGGGAAAACACACAGCGCGGGGAACGTCCACAGGGCGGGGAACGTCCACAGGGCGGGGAACGTCCACAGGGCGGGGAAAACGCACAGCGCGGGGAAAACGCACAGCGCGGGGAACGTCCACAGGGCGGGGAACGTCCACAGGGCGGGGAACGTCCACAGGGCGGGGAACGTCCACAGGGCGGGGAAAACACACAGGGCGGGGAAAACACACAGGGCGGGGAAAACACACAGGGCGGGGAAAACACACAGGGCGGGGAAAACACACAGGGCGGGGAAAACACACAGGGCGGGGAAAACACACAGGGCGGGGAAAACACACAGGGCGGGGAAAACACACAGGGCGGGGAAAACACACAGGGCGGGGAAAACACACAGCGCGGGGAACGTCCACAGGGCGAGGAACGTCCACAGGGCGGGGAAAACGCACAGGGCGGGGAAAACGCACAGGGCGGGGAAAACGCACAGGGCGGGGAAAACGCACAGGGCGGGGAAAACGCACAGCGCGGGGAAAACGCACAGCGCGGGGAACGTCCACAGGGCGGGGAACGTCCACAGGGCGGGGAACGTCCACAGGGCGGGGAACGTCCACAGGGCGGGGAAAACGCACAGGGCGGGGAAAACGCACAGGGCGGGGAACGTCCACAGGGCGGGGAAAACGCACAGGGCGGGGAAAACGCACAGGGCGGGGAAAACGCACAGGGCGGGGAAAACGCACAGGGCGGGGAAAACGCACAGGGCGGGGAACGTCCACAGGGCGGGGAACGTCCACAGGGCGGGGAAAACGCACAGGGCGGGGAAAACACACAGGGCGGGGAACGTCCACAGGGCGGGGAACGTCCACAGGGCGGGGAACGTCCACAGGGCGGGGAAAACGCACAGGGCGGGGAAAACGCACAGGGCGGGGAACGTCCACAGGGCGGGGAAAACGCACAGCGCGGGGAAAACGCACAGCGCGGGGAAAACGCACAGCGCGGGGAAAACGCACAGGGCGGGGAAAACGCACAGGGCGGGGAACGTCCACAGGGCGGGGAACGTCCACAGGGCGGGGAACGTCCACAGGGCGGGGAACGTCCACAGGGCGGGGAAAACGCACAGGGCGGGGAAAACGCACAGGGCGGGGAAAACGCACAGGGCGGGGAAAACGCACAGCGCGGGGAACGTCCACAGGGCGGGGAACGTCCACAGGGCGGGGAACGTCCACAGGGCGGGGAACGTCCACAGGGCGGGGAACGTCCACAGGGCGGGGAACGTCCACAGGGCGGGGGAAACACACAGCGCGGGGGAAACACACAGCGCGGGGGAAACACACAGCGCGGGGGAAACACACAGCGCGGGGGAAACACACAGCGCGGGGAAAACACACAGCGCGGGGAAAACACACAGCGCGGGGAAAACACACAGCGCGGGGAAAACACACAGCGCGGGGAAAACACACAGCGCGGGGAAAACACACAGCGCGGGGAAAACACACAGCGCGGGGAAAACACACAGCGCGGGGAAAACACACAGCGCGGGGAAAACACACAGCGCGGGGAGAACGTCCACAGCGCGGGGAAAACCCACAGCGCGGGGAACGTCCACAGCGCGGGGAAAGCCCACAGCGCGGGGAAAGCCCACAGCGCGGGGAAAGCCCACAGCGCGGGGAAAGCCCACAGCGCGGGGAAAGCCCACAGCGCGGGGAACGTCCACAGCGCGGGGAACGTCCACAGCGCGGGGAACGTCCACAGCGCGGGGAACGTCCACAGCGCGGGGAACGTCCACAGCGCGGGGAACGTCCACAGCGCGGGGAACGTCCACAGCGCGGGGAACGTCCACAGCGCGGGGAACGTCCACAGCGCGGGGAACGTCCACAGCGCGGGGAACGTCCACAGCGCGGGGAACGTCCACAGCGCGGGGAACGTCCACAGCGCGGGGAACGTCCACAGCGCGGGGAACGTCCACAGCGCGGGGAAAACCCACAGGGCGGGGAAAACCCACAGGGCGGGGAAAACCCACAGGGCGGGGAAAACCCACAGGGCGGGGAAAGCCCACAGCGCAGAGTGTCTACAGCAGAGACTAGTGTCTGAGTGACTCCAGGTTTAGTTAAAATCCTGTAGATTGTGGGAGGGAGACAGTTAGACAGTAAATAAAAACAGAAAGTGCTGGAAATACTCAGCAGGTCTGGCAGCATTTGTGGAGAGAGAAGCAGAGTTAATGCTTCAGGCCAGTGACCCTTCTTCAGAACCAGTTCTGAAGGAGGGTTAACTCTGAAACATACTCGAAGTACATGGTAACCTGTGTACATAATTGGCTAAGGGACAGGAGGCAGAGAGCACTGCTAAATGAAGTGATCCTGACTGGAGAGTCAGGCTGGAGTATGCAGTGGGGTCCCCCAGAGGTTGGTATTGGATCCCTGCTTTTCCTGTTCTATATAAATGACCTGGACTTGTGGATAGTGAATACAATTTCAAAATTTGTGACCGATACAAAACTTCACAATGTAGTAAATAGTAAACAGGATAGTAACAGCCTTTAGGATCACGTACAGACTGGTGAACTGGGCAGACACACAGCAGATGCAATTTAATGTGGATAAGTGGGAAGTGATACACTTTTGGAGAAACATCTTGATGAGGCAGTAGAATCTAAATGGAAGTATTCTGAAGGGCTGCAGAGGGACTGAGGCTGCATATTCACAAATCCTTGAAGATGGCACAGCAAGTTGACAAGGTGGTTAAGAAAGTGTGTGGGATACTTGGTTTTGTAAATGGGGCGTTGAGTACACAATCAAGGAAGTTATGCCAAACATTTACTCACTGGTCAGGCCCCAGCTGGAGAATTGTGTCTAATTCTGGGCCCCGCACTTCAGGAAGGATGTCAAGGCCTTGGAGAGGGTGCGGAGGAGATTTACTAGAATGTTCCCAGGGATGAGGGACTTCAGTTATGTAGAGAGAAGCTGGGATTGTTCTCCAGGGAGCAGAGAAGGTTAAGGGGAGATTTAACAGAGGTGTTCAAAATTACGAGGGGCTTTGATAAAGCAGGTAGGGAGAAACTATTTTCACTGGCAAATGGGTCAGTAAAGAGAGGTCATAGATTTAACATAATTGGCAAAAAAAACTAAAGCAGAAATGAGGAGAAACATCTTCACACATAGTGTTAAGATTTGGAATGGACGAGCTGAAAGGGGTGGAGGAAATAGATCCTTTACGAACGTACAAAGGGCAATTGGACGTGCACTTGAGTGAATACATTTGCAGGTTTATGAGGGAATAACTGGAGTCTGAGATTAATTTGGATATTTCTGTAGAAGAGCAGGCTCGGAGGCAAAATTACTCCATCTGTGCTTTACGATTGTAAGATTCGATAATATTGGAGTCTGAGAGTCCAGTAGATTGAAGGGGGTGAAGTGAATGAAGTGAAGAGCAAATGGAGGTTGCAGACGTTGTTTGCAGTTTTAAAGAGGGTTCAAAAAGGAAGAGAAAAGGATGATGATGATGAGGAGCTGCTGTTTGTACTCACAGGGCTTCCTTTAGGACCATCGTCCCCGGGAGGACCTTTCGGACCCGGAGGTCCAGCAGCTCCAGAAGGTCCAGATTCACCTTTCTCACCCCGTTCGCCTTTAGGCCCCTGCAGAGGATGAAGGAAACTCTTGAGTTACACAGAATAAAACAGTCGAACTGCAGCTGTGTCCTGACACTCCAGTGCAGTACCAAGGGAGTGCTGCACTGTCACAGGCTCAGTACTGAGGGAACACCACACTGTCGGAGGGTCAGTACTGAGGGAGCGCTGCACAGTCGGAGGATCAGTACTGCGGGTGTGCTGCACTGTCGGAGGATCAGTACTGAGGGAGAGCAGCACTGTCGGAGGATCGGTACTGAGGGAGTGCTGCACTGTCGGAGGGTCGGTACTGAGGGAGTGCTGCACTGTCGGAGGGTCAGTACTGAGGGAGTGCTGCACAGTCGGAGGATCAGTACTGCGGGTGTGCTGCACTGTCGGAGGATCAGTACTGAGGGAGAGCTGCACTGTCGGAGGATCAGCACTGAGGGAGGGCTGCACTGTCGGAGGGTCAGTACTGAGGGAGTGCTGCACTGTCGGAGGATCAGCACTGAGGGAGAGCTGCACTGTCGGAGGATCAGCACTGAGGGAGGGCTGCTCTGTCAGAGGGTCAGTACTGAGGGAGTGCTGCACTGTCAAAGGATCAGTACTGAGGAAGCGCTGCACTGTCAGAGGGTCAGTACTGAGGGAGTGCTGCACTGTCAGAGGGTCAGTACTGAGGGAGTGCCGTACTGTCGGAGGGTCAGTACTGAGGGAGTGCTGCATTGTCAGATGGTCAGTACTGAGGGAGTGCTGCATTGTCGGATGGTCAGTACTGAGGGAGTGCTGCACTGTCGGAGGGTCAGTACTGAGGGAGTGCCGTACTGTCGGAGGGTCAGTACTGAGGGAGTGCTGCATTGTCGGACGGTCAGTACTGAGGGAGTGCTGCACTGTCGGAGGGTCAGTACTGAGGGAGTGCTGCACTGTCGGAGGATCAGCACTGAGGGAGAGCTGCACTGTCGGAGGATCAGCACTGAGGGAGGGCTGCTCTGTCAGAGGGTCAGTACTGAGGGAGTGCTGCACTGTCAGAGGGTCAGTACTGAGGGAGTGCTGCACTGTCAAAGGATCAGTACTGAGGAAGCGCTGCACTGTCAGAGGGTCAGTACTGAGGGAGTGCTGCACTGTCGGAGGGTCAGTACTGAGGGAGTGCCGTACTGTCGGAGGGTCAGTACTGAGGGAGTGCTGCATTGTCAGATGGTCAGTACTGAGGGAGTGCTGCATTGTCGGATGGTCAGTACTGAGGGAGTGCTGCACTGTCGGAGGGTCAGTACTGAGGGAGTGCCGTACTGTCGGAGGGTCAGTACTGAGGGAGTGCTGCATTGTCGGACGGTCAGTACTGAGGGAGTGCTGCACTGTCGGAGGGTCAGTACTGAGGGAGTGCTGCACTGTCGGAGGGTCAGTAATGAGGGAGCGCTGCACTGTCGGACGGTCAGTACTGAGGGAGTGCTGCACTGTCGAAGGGTCAGTACTGAGGGAGTGCTGCACTGTCGGAGGGTCAGTACTGAGGGAGTGCTGCACTGTCGGAGGGTCAGTACTGAGGGAGTGCTGCACTGTCGGAGGGTCAGTACTGAGGGAGTGCTGCACTGTCGGAGGGTCAGTACTGAGGGAGTGCTGCACTGTCGGAGGATCAGTACTGAGGGAGAGCTGCACTGTCGGAGGATCAGTACTGAGGGAGTGCTGCACTGTCGGAGGGTCAGTACTGAGGGAGTGCTGCACTGTCGGAGGATCAGTACTGAGGGAGTGCTGCACTGTCGGAGGGTCAGTACTGAGGGAGTGCTGCACTGTCGGAGGATCAGTACTGAGGGAGTGCTGCACTGTCGGAGGGTCAGTACTGAGGGAGTGCTGCACTGTCGGAGGATCAGTACTGAGGGAGTGCTGCACTGTCGGAGGGTCAGTACTGAGGGAGTGCTGCACTGTCGGAGGATCAGTACTGAGGGAGTGCTGCACTGTCGGAGGGTCAGTACTGAGGGAGTGCTGCACTGTCGGAGGATCAGTACTGAGGGAGTGCTGCACTGTCGGAGGGTCAGTTCTGATGGAATGCACTGTCAGAGATGTTGTCTTTCCGACGACACATTAAATCATGGCTTTGTCTGCCATCTCAAGTCATTGCAGAAACTATATGGAAGAAGAGCAGGGGAGTTTTCTCCGGTGTCCTGGTCAATATTTATCCCTCAATCAGCGTTCACTAAAACAGATTCTCTGGTCATTATCACATTTATTTATTTATTTATTCATGGGATGTGCGTATCGCTGGCCAGGCCAGCATTTATTGCCCACCCCTAATTGCCCTTGAGAAGGTGGTGGTGAGCTGCCTTCTTGACCCGCTGTGGTCTAGGGGCTGTAGGTACACCCACAGTGCTGTTAGGAAGGGAGTTCCAGGACTTTGATCCAGCGAGGGGTACTTGCTGGTGGTGGGGTTCCCATGCGTCTGTTGCCCTTGTCTTTCTCGGTGATAGAGGTTGTGGGTTTGGATGGTGCTGAGGACCAGTTTGTGGGAGATTGCTGTGCGCAAATTGGCTGCTGCATTTCCTACTTTACAACAGTGGCTACACTGCAAAAATAGTTCATTGGCTGTAAAGCAGTTTGAGATGTCCAGTGGCTGTGAAGGGCACTATATAAATGTAAGCCTCTATTTCAGAGTTTCTCATCATTCAATAAAATATTCTGTTTTTCTATTCTTCCTACCAAAGTGAATATTAAATGCAAATTCTTTCGTTTCTTTAACCTGGAGTCATTGGCTGCGGCTGTGGGTGGGAATGGGGGTTGTCGTGGGGGGGGGGGGGGAAATGGAGGTGAGGGGGTTAGGATTGAGGAGGTGGAGGTGGGATTGAGGTTGGGTGAGGTGGGATGGAGGGGTTGGGGGTGGGGTGGGGGGGGTGATTGAGGGGGTCAGGGTGGGGGGGTGGTGATTGAGGGGGTCAGGGTGGGGGGAGGGATTGAGGGGGTCAGGGTGGGGGGGGTGGTGATTGAGGGGGTCAGGGTGGGGGGGGTGATTGAGGGGGTCAGGGTGGGGGGGGTGATTGAGGGGGTCAGGGTGGGGGGGGGTGATTGAGGGGGTCAGGGTGGGGGGGGTGATTGAGGGGGTCAGGGTGGGGGGGGTGATTGAGGGGGTCAGGGTGGGGGGGGTGATTGAGGGGGTCAGGGTGGGGGGGTGATTGAGGGGGTCAGGGTGGGGGGGGTGAATGAAGGGGTCAGGGTGGGGGGGGTGATTGAAGGGGTCAGGGTGGGGGGAGGGATTGAGGGGGTCAGGGTGGGGGGAGAGATTGAGGGGGTCAGGGTGGGGGGGGTGGTGATTGAGGGGGTCAGGGTGGGGGGGGGTGATTGAGGGGGGCAGGGTGGGGGGGGGTGATTGAGGGGGTCAGGGTGGGGGGGGTGATTGAGGGGGTCAGGGTGGGGGGGGGATGATTGAGGGGGTCAGGGTGGGGCGGTTGCTGATTGAGAGGGTCAGGGTGGGGGGAGGGATTGAGGGTGTCAGGGTGGGGGGGGTGATTGAGGGGGTCAGGGTGGGGGGGTTGGTGATTGAGGGGGTCAGGGTGGGGGGGTTGGTGATTGAGGGGGTCAGGGTGGGGGGGGTGATTGAGGGGGTCAGGGTGGGGGGGGTGATTGAGGGGGTCAGGGTGGGGGGGGGTGATTGAGGGGGGCCAGGGTGGGGGGGGGTGATTAAGGGGGTCAGGGTGGGGGGGTTGGTGATTGAGCGGGTCAGGGTGGGGGGGGGTGATTAAGGGGGTCAGGGTGTGGGGGTTGGTGATTGAGGGGGTCAGGGTGGGGGGGGTGATTAAGGGGGTCAGGGTGGGGGGGTTGGTGATTGAGGGGGTCAGGGTGGGGGGGGTGATTGAGGGGGTCAGGGTGGGGGTTGATTGAGGGGGTCAGGGTGGGGGGGGGTGATGGAGGGGGTCAGGGTGGGGGGGTTGGTGATTGAGGGGGTCAGGGTGGGGGGGTTGGTGATTGAGGGGGTCAGGGTGGGGGGGGGGGTGATTAAGGGGGTCAGGGTGTGGGGGTTGGTGATTGAGGGGGTCAGGGTGGGGGGGTGATTAAGGGGGTCAGGGTGGGGGGGTTGGTGATTGAGGGGGTCAGGGTGGGGGGGGGTGATTGAGGGGGTCAGGGTGGGGGTTGATTGAGGGGGTCAGGGTTGGGGGGGGTGATTGAGGGGGTCAGGGTGGGGGGGTTGGTGATTGAGGGGGTCAGGGTGGGGGGTTTAAGAACTGTCCCAGTCACAGCGATGGGGATTCTGTCAGCATCAATTTTCTTGCGACTGGTCAACACAATCGAACAATCTGAGCTCAGGGATTCATTTCTATTCAAACCCAACACAGCAGGTCCTCATCAAACTCCTTTACTCCCGGCCACACACTCTGCTCCCCAGCTTCTATTCTGGAATTTACTTATTTCAGTTGAGAAACTAAGACAGTTTAACAGAAGTGTGCTGTGGGGGAAGGTGAGATTTAAATGTGTTACAGACCAGAGTGAAAGAGAGAAACATTTTGTTGCACAATATATAACTCATTAAAGGTAAGACAGCCAAGTACTCACTGGCATTCCCATGTATCCTTGTGGTCCTGGTGCTCCAGCTTCACCAGTATCACCCTACAAGAAAAACAGAGGCACATTGAAACAGTTTGTCAGAGGCAACCAGGACTAGAGACCACATTGACAGTGCAGGGGAAGGGCATGAGGTTACACAGTGCCAGTAGAACAGCTACCACTGGCACCCTGCACACTGCCCTCGAGGTGGCTGTGGTGGGGAAGAGACGGTTGCCCACCTCCTTCTGGAATGTGTCTTTGCAAAGCAGGTGTGGAAAGAGATGCAGTGGTTTTTGTCGAGGTTCATCCCAAGCAGCTCTGTAACACAGGAGTCTGTGCTCTACGGGCTGTTCCCAGGGACGCACACCAAGATAAACATCATCTGCTGCTGGAGGACCGTCAATCCGGTGAAAGATGCTCTTTGGTCTGCCTGAAACTTGCTGGTCTTCCAGTGCAAAGAGCTGTCCACTACCGAGTGTTGCAGACTGGCACATTCCAAGGTCCAGGACTACGTGCTTAGGGACGCACTCGAGCTTGGGGCAGCCGCTGCAAAGGCTCAATGGGGAGAGACCACTGTGTAAGGTCCTCCCGCCATAGTGAACTGAGGGGCTGGATCAATGGGAAACCCCTCGGGCTGTATCCACCAGAGAATGTTTTGACATATAATGTAAATGTACACTGTAAATATAACGGGAATGGTAAGGGTAGGTGAGGCATCTCGAACTGCACTGAAAGAAACTGATCTGTATAGCACTTTATGTTCAATTTGAATGGTTACATAATGTACTTTTACAAATTTTATGATTAAAGTATATTTTTGGAAAAAAAAGCGAACACTGGCACAGTGTGAGGGGCCGAATGGACTCCTCTTGCTGCAAGTTGTATCATTTCTGAGCACAATGACAGATTGGCTCAGTGAGTCAGAAGATTGTGGGTTCAAACACCAGCTCCAGGACATGACCTGTCATCCAGGCTGACACTCCCAGTGCAGTACTGAGGGAGTGCCGCGCTGTCGGAGGGTCAGTACTGAGGGAGTGCCGCGCTGTCGGAGGGTCAGTACTGAGGGAGCGCCGCGCTGTCGGAGGGTCAGTACTGAGGGAGCGCCGCGCTGTCGGAGGGTCAGTACTGAGGGAGCGCCGCGCTGTCGCAGGGTCAGTACTGAGGGAGCGCCGCGCTGTCGCAGGGTCAGTACTGAGGGAGCGCCGCGCTGTCGCAGGGTCAGTACTGAGGGAGCGCCGCGCTGCCGGAGGGTCAGTACTGAGGGAGCGCCGCGCTGCCGGAGGGTCAGTACTGAGGGAGCGCCGCGCTGCCGGAGGGTCAGTACTGAGGGAGCGCCGCGCTGCCGGAGGGTCAGTACTGAGGGAGCGCCGCGCTGCCGGAGGGTCAGTACTGAGGGAGCGCCGCGCTGCCGGAGGGTCAGTACTGAGGGAGCGCCGCGCTGCCGGAGGGTCAGTACTGAGAGAGCGCCGCGCTGCCGGAGGGTCAGTACTGAGGGAGCGCCGCGCTGACAGACGTTCAGTACTGAGGGAGCGCCGCACTGACAGAGGGTCAGTACTGAGGGAGCGCCGCACTGACAGAGGGTCAGTACTGAGGGAGCGCCGCACTGACAGAGGGTCAGTACTGAGGGAGCGCCGCACTGACAGAGGGTCAGTACTGAGGGAGTGTAGCACTGTCGGAGGGTCAGTACTGAGGGAGTGCTGTACTGTCGGAGGGTCAGTACTGAGGGAGTGCTGCGCTGTCAGAGGGTCAGTACTGAGGGAGTGCTGCGCTGTCAGAGGGTCAGTACTGAGGGAGTGCTGTGCTGTCAGAGGGTCAGTACTGAGGGAGCGCTGCACTGTCAGAGGGTCAGTACTGAGGGAGCGCCGCACTGTCAGAGGGTCAGTCCTGAGGGAGCGCCGCACTGACAGAGGGTCAGTACTGAGGGAGTGTAGCACTGACAGAGGGTCAGTACTGAGGGAGCGCCGCACTGACAGAGGGTCAGTACTGAGGGAGTGCTGCGCTGTCAGAGGGTCAGTACTGAGGGAGTGCTGCGCTGTCAGAGGGTCAGTACTGAGGGAGCGCTGCACTGTCAGAGGGTCAGTACTGAGGGAGCGCCGCACTGTCAGAGGGTCAGTACTGAGGGAGTGTAGCACTGACAGAGGGTCAGTACTGAGGGAGCGCCGCACTGACAGAGGGTCAGTACTGAGGGAGTGCTGCGCTGTCAGAGGGTCAGTACTGAGCGAGTGCTGCAATGTCAGAGGGTCAGTACTGAGGGAATGCTGCACTGTCAGAGGGTCAGTACTGAGGGAGCGCCGCACTGACAGAGGGTCAGTACTGAGGGAGCGCCGCACTGACAGAGGGTCAGTACTGAGGGAGTGCTGCGCTGTCAGAGGGTCAGTACTGAGCGAGTGCTGCAATGTCAGAGGGTCAGTACTGAGGGAATGCTGCACTGTCAGAGGGTCAGTACTGAGGGAGCGCCGCACTGACAGAGGGTCAGTACTGAGGGAGCGCCGCACTGACAGAGGGTCAGTACTGAGGGAGTGCTGCACTGTCGGAGGGTCAGTACTGAGGGAGTGCTGCACTGTCGGAGGGTCAGTACTGAGGGAGCGCCGCACTGACAGAGGGTCAGTACTGAGGGAGTGCTGCACTGACAGAGGGTCAGTACTGAGGGAGTGCTGCACTGTCAGAGGGTCAGTACTGAGGGAGCGCCGCACTGACAGAGGGTCAGTACTGAGGGAGTGCTGCACTGTCGGAGGGTCAGTACTGAGGGAGTGCTGCACTGTCGGAGGGTCAGTACTGAGGGAGTGCTGCACTGTTGGAGGGTCAGTACTGTCACGTGTATTTTTCCATTAGCAGTAGAACCCAGAGTGAAATCTGCCTCAATAAGTCTTCAACCAACACATCTCCTAATTAATAGACATTTGTACTTAATGACATCCTCTATGAGATGATTCCAAGTCAGTGCCAGTGCTGGACAATAATGTTTAATATCTCTAAACAGACACACACATTTTGAGCAGTTTTTGGAAGCTGATGTAAGATAAACAGGAAGTGATGAAACTACCTTCTCGCCCACAGCTCCAGGGTTACCGATTCCTCCTGAAGGACCTTGTGGTCCCTGCAACAGAAAGAATACATTCAATGGTCAAACAGAACAAGAGCGGAGTTTGGAGAGACAGCTCCTTCTACACTGTCCCCATTCCTACCAAGGCTGTGTCTTGTGCACTTACTTTCCATCTCAGGTCAGGCTTGTGAAATCTTCACACTCCTCAGTACAACATGCATAAATAAAACACAGGGGGTGAACGACGACACCTACTGTTTACAATGTCTCCCCTTCTGAAAATACCAAGTGCTTTCAGTCAAGACAATGTTCATGGATTTGATATTTCTCACCACTTTGCGAATATTGTTTTCTAATCCCGTGTACAGTCTCACTCTCTCTCTCCCTTTCTCTATTGTCCTTATAGCTCACTCGGTAAATACATTACCTAATGTGGTACGGAACATCACGGATAATGAATCTTTTCGGTTCCCTGGTCTCTGCTGGATTACCTGCTCTCAACTGATGGTTGCATTGCTGCTACAATCGGTCTCAGTGCCATCCAATGATGCTCACTGAAAGATTGATGTTGGTGGACGTCAGGGAAAGTAGCCTCGGAGTCATCAGTAAGGCTGTACTCCATTTCAAACATCCTGCCAACATTTACTGAAGTGATTGCGATATGGGATGGGACCATACCCCAGCAAGAATCAGTGCGAGGCAGAATGTAATGGAATGTATGTAATGGAACCGACGAGGGAGCAAGCTATCCTAGATCTAGTCCTGTGTAATGAGACAGGAATAATTAATGACCTCATAGTTAGGGATCCTCTTGGAAGGAGTGATCACAGTATGGTTGAATTTAGAATACAGATGGAGAGTGTGAAGATAAAATCCAATACCAGGGTCCTGCGCTTGAACAAGGGGGACTACAATAGAATGAGGGAGGACTTGGCTAGAGTAGACTGGAAACAAAGATTTTATGGTGGGACAGTTGACGAGCAGTGGAGGACTTTCAAAGCAATTTTTCAAAGTACTCAGCAAAAGTATATTCCAGTGAAAAGGAAGGACTGGAAGAAAAGGGGTAATCTGCCATGGGTGTCTAAGGAAATAAGGGAGGCTATCAAATTGAAAGAGAAGGCATACAAAGTGGCCAAAAACAGCATGAAACTAGAAGATTGGGAAAACTTTAAAGGTCAACAGAAAGCCACAAAAAGAGCTATAAAGAAAAGTAAGATAGAACATGAGAAAAAACTAGCACAGAATATAAAGACAAATAGCAAAAGTTTCTATAAATATATAAAACGAAAAAGAGTGGCTAAAGTAAATGTTGGTCCTTCAGAGGATGAGAAGGGGAATTTAGTTATGGGATATGATGAAATGGCCAAGGCATTGAACAGGTATTTTGTATCAGTCTTCACAGTGGAGGACATTAATAACATGCCAGTAATTGACAAAGAGATGAACGTAGGTGAGGACCTGGAAACAATCATTATTACGGAAGAGGTAGTGTTGGGCAAGCTAATGGAGCTAAGGATTGATAAGTCTCCTGGCCCTGATGGAATGCATCCCAGGGTACTAAAAGAGATGGCGGGAGAAATAGCAGGTGCACTGGCGGTAATTTTCCAAAATTCGCTGGACTCTGGGGTAGTCCCAGCTGATTGGAAAACAGCAGATGTGACGCCACTGTTTAAAAATGGAGGTAGACAAAAGATGGGGAATTATAGACCGGTTAGCTTAACCTCTGTAGTGGGGAAGATGCTTGAGTCTATTATCAAGGAAGAAATAGCAGGGCATCTCGATAGAAATTGTCCCGTTGGGCAGACGCAGCATGGGTTCATGAAGGGCAGGTCATGCTTGACAAATCTTTTGGAATTCTATGATGACATTATGAGCAAGGTGGACAATGGGGACCCAGTGGATGTGGTGTACCTAGATTTCCAAAAGGCCTTCGACAAGGTGCCGCACAAGAGGCTGCTGTATAAAATAAGGATGCATGGCGTTAGGGGTAAAGTATTAGCATGGATAGAGGATTGGTTGACTAACAGGAAGCAGAGAGTGGGGATAAATGAGTGCTATTCTGGTTGGCAATCAGTCACTAGTGGTGTGCCTCAGGGATCGGTGTTGAGACCGCAATTATTTACAATTTATATAGATGATTTGGAGTTGGGGACCACGTGTAGGGTGTCAAAGTTTGCAGATGACACTATGAGTGGCAGAGCAAAGTGTGCAGATGACTGTGAAACTTTGCAGAGGAACATAGATACATTGAGTGAGTGGGCAAAGGTCTGGCAGATGGAATACAATGTTAATAAATGTGAAGTCATTCATTTCGGTAGGAGTAACAGTAAAAAGGATTATTACTTGAATGGTAAAAAGTTGCAGCATGCTGCTATGCAGAGGGACCTGGGTGTCCTTGTGCATGAACCGCAGAAGGTTGGTCTGCAGGTACAGCAAGTAATTAGGAAGGCAAATGGAACTTTGTCCTTCATTGCTAAAGGGATTGAGTTTAAAAGCAGAGAGGTTATGTTGCAGCTGTATAAGGTACTGGTGAGGCCGCACCTGGAGTACTGTGTGCAGTTTTGGTCTCCTTACTTGAGAAAGGATATGCTGGCACTGGAGAGGGTGCAGAGGAGGTTCACTAGGTTGATTCCGGGGTTGAGGGGGTTGGTTTATGAGGAGAGACTGAGTAGATTGGGATTATATTCATTGGAATTCAGAAGAATGAGGGGGGATCTTATAGAAACATATAAAATTATGAAGGGAATAGATAAGATACAAGTAGAGAGGATGTTTCCACTGGCAGGTGAAGCTAGGACAAGAGGGCATAGCCTCAAGATTAGAGGGAGCAGATTTAGGACTGAATTAAGAAGAAACTTCTTCACCCAGAGGGTTGTTAATCTATGGAATTCCTTGCCCAGTGAAGTAGTTGACGCTTCTTCAGTAAACGTCTTTAAAGCTAAGGTAGATATCTTTTTGAACAATAAAGGAATTAAGGGATACGGTGAGAGCGCGGGTAAGTGGATCTGAGTCCACGAAAAGATCAGCCATGATCTTATTGAATGGCGGAGCAGGCTCGAGGGGCCGGACGGCCTACTCCTGCTCCTAGTTCTTATGATCTTATAAAAAGTGGAAAAACACAAATATTAGATACAGAATAAAGCTCCCTCTACACTGTCCCATCAAACACTCCCAGGACAGGTACAGCACTGGGGTAGACCGAGAAGGGAAACCTCGCAAGGTTGTAGGCTGCAGCTGTGTTGTTGTCAAGGATTATGGCAAAGACTCACAAGCCAAGGATGTCATTGACAATTATTTCAGGGCAAAGGATGTGTTTCATAAATAAAAACAAAAACTTCATTTAAAAAAAAAAACTGGGGTTGGCTGTACCTGTTGCTGGAGGAGGAGTGCTGAGGAGAAACTGCAAAAACCTTGAACAACATTTGCTGCAGAGGAAAGACTTTTGGAATAAGCCTGTATTTGGAGGTGGGTGTTGAGCACCAGACTCATTTCATTTGGACTGTTGTGGGAGGTGGAAGAGGCCAGAAGAACAAGGGGTGGGGGCTATACAATTCTGCAGGGAGCTGTGCAGTTGCAGGGAAGCTCCCTCCCCACCCCAATTGCCCAGCCTGGGTCAGCTGAAGCTGCCTGGCTAATAGACGGAAGGGGATAAATAGTGCCTGGGCAGCTTCAGCTGACCCAGGTGAAGACGCCTCCCCCAACCAGAAGACCGGAAGACCAAGTGTGCTGGCAAAGGCTGTTTTAAGTGTGCTGTGTGCACCACCTCCTGAGAGCAAGTCATCCATCACAGCCTGTCTTTCCCTCTTCTCTATTCCCTCAGCCTCTCCCCTAACCTGTTGTTTGTTTGTTTGTGAATCTTCAAGTTATTTAAAGCCTACAATTTGGGGTGTATTTAGCTCTTAGACCCATGTCAAGCCCTTTATGACCGGTGGTGGGGCTCTCTACAACCTATGCAGCTGCAGCCTCTGTGGCTGCCTATGTGGCCCCGTCACCCTTTAAATTACTAACATCCAGCCATGGGGTGAAGAGCTATCCCCACCCCAACATGTCCATTGAGGCCTGCGTGAAGGCAATGGCAGAGGTTGTCGGCTCCTTGTCCATTGTTGCGGCCTCAAAGATGTACGGGAAAGCTGTGTTTTTTCTGAGGACCGAGCGGGCGGTGTCCCTGGCCCTGAGTAAGGGGCTCACTGTGGGGGGGACCTTCCTGCCTGTGGATCCTCTGGGGGCCACTGCGCAGCGGATAATGTTGTCCAATGTCCCGCCCTTCATTCCCAGTGAGCTCCTCCTCCCCCACCTGCACCATCTGGGGGAGGTGAGGTCGGGGATCACCCCAGTCCGGCTTGGTCTTCGGGGGCACAGCCTCCAACATGTCTACTCCTTCCGCCACCAGTTATTTATGCAGCTGGCGCGGGAGGAGGACACGGAGGGCCAATTTAATGTGGAGTTCCAGGGGACAGCCTACAGCGTCTTTTGGACCTCGGATGGGGCGCGGTGCCACGTCTGCAAGGGGGTGGGGCATGTTCGTAAGAACTGCCCCAACCTCCCGGCCGCCAACTCCACCTCGGCGGCCCAGGGTGGTTCCACAGCACCTCCTCCCACTCCCCCCACACATCCAACAGACACCGCTCAGTCGGTTCCGGAGGCTGTGGTTTTCACAGCCTTCAGCGGAGAGGGGAGTGTCCGTCCGAGTGGAAGGAAGACGCGGAGGAAAAAGAAACATCAAGAGGCGCGTCCCCTGGACACATTGACACAACCCGGGCCTCAGCTCAGCCCAAAGCCCATTCCCACGGAATCCACCTGTCCCAGGGCTGGGCTCAGGCCCAGGGTGACTAAAAAAAAAGGAGGGTGCCGAGGCCTCTGATGACATGGAGGTCTCTGAGCCTCCGCACCCTAGTGGGAAAAAGAGGAGAAGGCACCCCTGCACAGAGGTAACAAGGGGCCCTGAGGTGCAGGGTCCATCTGTTGGAAGGGAGCTGTCTCCTGTTTCGGGTCCTCAGGTTCCCCCTACCGCCACCACCAACATCAAGGCTGCAAAGTCTGGGCAGGAGCTCCCTATTCCTCAGGATGGAGGGGAGGGGGAGACACCTGTACGTGTGGCCCCTCCGGGGGAAGCCAATGGAGCCCTGCTTGTTGTGGGGGAGCCTGGGGACGCTGCCCATTCTGCCACTGCCACTGGGTCGGGTGCCCTGAGAGGAGGGGAGGGCGAGGCCCCAGAGGGTCGGCCCTCCCAGCCGGAGTCCACCACCAACCAGGAGGCACCTGTCCCGGTTATAACCGAGAATGCTGCCCCATCTGCTGGGCCTGTGGGTGCTGGCGGAGCGGGAGAAGGCCTCCTCTCTCCGCCTCCGGTCTCGGCTCCGGCTGGATTTCTGGAGTCGGGAGCTCCTGTCTCCCCTGGATCGCTGATTGACCTGGGGAGGGAGGTGGGGGGGAGGGGTCCTGAACCGCTGGCGCCCACAGGCTCCACTTCCATCTTAGAACCCAGAGAGGACTCCTCCGCCATCAATCCTGGGGGTGGGATCGTGACGGAGGCAGGACCAGCTGGCGCGGCCGGGTTGTCCGCCCCACGGTGTGTGGTGGCTGTGTCGGCCGCTGGCGGTGATGACCCGGAAGAGGATGGGGATTCGGTGTGGGGCACGGAGGATGACCTTGATTCCATCGCCAGTGAGGTGGTGGAGTCCCACGTGCCTCCCACCGAATCTCCTCTCATCCCCTCGGCGGAACTCCGGGATTTCCTCGCGGCTTGCAGGGGTTGCCGCAATAAAGTTCAGCTGGCCCTCGGCCGTTGACATGGGGTGGAGGGTGTTGCCCAGGCCAGTCCCGTGCAATAGACTTTTAAGCAGGTTCACGGACTTCCAAGCCGCCTGTACTTTCTGCGGCCTGGACGAGTCCGTGTTCCACATATATATGGAATGTGCAAGGTTACAGCTGCTCTTTGAGTATCTGAAGGGGCTGCTCAAGTTTTGACTGCAGTTCAGCTCCTGATCTTTGGGCACCCGGTGCGGACGGGTTTGGGCCGGGAGGAGGATCTCCTCGTCGGTCTGCTCCTGGGCCTGGCCAAGGTGACAATTCACAGGTCCAGGCTGCGGGCCGTTGGGGTGTCCGTCCTCCCTGATTGCCTGCCCCTCTTCCGCGGTTACGTTCGTGCCCGGGTGTCCCCGGAGAAGGAGCATGTGGTGTCCGCCGGTACGCTTGAGGCCTTCCGCGACCAGTGGGCACCGCAGGGACTGGAGTGCATCAATGACGCCAAGAATGGCATTTTAATTAGAGTTTTTGGTTTATTTTTCTGTTTTTAATAAAGTTATTTTAAAAATGTATATAAAGGGGACCTGAGGAATAAAGGCCCCCTCAACAAAAAAAAACAAGGTTACATACAGAGTAAAGCTCCCTCTATAATGCCCCAACATCAGAGAATGCCCCTACTTCCCTGCTTCACTTCCCTCTTCAGACATCCGTGATTTTTGTGATCCGGCCTGTCTGCTGGATGGTCCTGAATCTGTTTGTCTGACCTGTTGACACTGGCACGACACTGCCCAAGTTATTTAAGGAAGGGTCCAAGAAACTGAATTTATTGCCACGGTCAATCAGGGCAATTGTCTTGGGAGGATACAAAAAACATTCCAGTAATAGCTGTAAATCAGGAGGTGGAAGGAAGAGAGGAACTTGGTGAAATTACAATCACCAGGGAAGCGGTACTGAACAAACTGATGGAGCTGCAGGATGACAAGTCCCCGGGTCCTGATGGGCTTCATCCTCGGGTCTTAAAAGAGGTGGCTAATGAGGTTGTAGATTCGTTGGTGTTAATTTTTCAAAATTCACTAGATTCTGGAAAGGTTCCATCAGACTGCAAAGTAGCAAATATAACCCTTCTATTCAAGAAGGTGGGAGGCAGAAAACAGGTAAATATAGACTAGTTAGCTTCACGTCTGTCATGGGGAAGGTGTTAGAAGCAATCATGAAGGAGGTTATAGCTGAGCACTTAGAAAAATTCAAGGTAATTGGGAATAGTCAGCATGGTTTTGAGAAAGGGAAATCATGTTTAACCAATTTATTGGAGTTCTTTGAAGGAATAACATGTGCCGTGGATAAAGGTGAGCCCATTGACTTACTGTACTTGGATTTCCAGAGGGTATTTGACAAGGTGCCTCATAAAAGGTTATTGTGCAAAGTGGGAGCTCATGGTGTAGGGGTTAACATTTTAGCATGGATAGAAGATTGGCTGACTGGCAGAAAACAGAGAGGATGCATAAATGGGTCCTTTTCTGACTGGCAGGATGTGAAGAGTTGAGTCCCGCAGGGGTCTATGCTGGCAACTCAACTTTTTACAATTTACGTCAATGATTTAGATGAGGGGAGCGATGGCATGGTAGCTAAATTTGCAGATGACACAAAGATAGGTAGGAAAGTATGTTGTGAAGATGACATAAGGAGGTTGCAGACCGATATAGATAGGTTGAGTGAGTGGGCAAAAATCTGGCAGATGGCGTATAATGTGGGAAAGTGTGAAGTTGTTCACTTTGGCAGGAAGAATAAAAAAAGCTGAGTATTACTTAAAACAGAGAATGACTGCAGAATTCTGAGGTGCAGAGGGATCTATATGTTTTAGTGCATGAGTCACAAAAAGCTAGTATGCAGGTACAGCAGGCAATAAAGAAGGCTAATGGAATGCTATCCTTGATTATGAGAGGAATTGAAAATAAAAGTAAGGATGTTATACAGGGCATTGGTGAGACCACATCTCAAATACTATGTGCAGTTTTGGTCTCCTTATTTAAGGAAGGATATAAATGCATTGGAGGTGGTTCAGAGGAGGTTTACTAGATTGAGACCTGGAATGAGAAGGTTGTCTTATGAGGAAAGATTGGACAGACTGGGCTTGTTTTCACTGGAGTTTAGAAGAGTGAGGGGAGACTTGATTGAAGTTTATAAGATCCTGAATGGTCTTGACAAGGTGGATGTGGAAAGGATGTTTCCTCTTGTGGGTGCGTCCAGAACTCGGGCACTGTTTTGAAACTAGGGGTCGTCCTTTTAGGACGGAGACGAGGAGAAATTTTTTCTCAGAGGGTTGTGCGACTATCCGAGATAGGAAGGAAAGTATGTTGTGAAGAGGACATAAGGAGGTTGCAGACCGATACAGATAGGTTGAGTGAGTGGGCAAAAATCTGGCAGATGGAGTATAATGTGGGAAAGTGTGAAGTTGTTCACTTTGGCAGGATCTCTCCGAGAGCTCTGCTCACCTCCAATTCTGGCCTCTTGCACATCCCTCATTTCAATTGCTCCACCACAGTTGGCCCCAAGCTCTGGAATTCCCTCCTTAAAGCTTCCCAACTCTCTAAAAGACTCTCCTTAAAACTTCCCTCTTTGACTAAGCTTTTGGTCACCTGTCCTAAATCTCATGTGCCTCAGAGTCCAATTTTGAGTCTGATTTTTGTCCCTGTGAAGCACCTTGGGACATTTTACTATGGTAAAGTTGCTACATTAATGCAAATTATTGTAAAATTGGATGGACAATCTCAGTTAAAACAATTGGCACAGTTTTGGGCTAATTCAAAAAGGATCTGAAATATCAGTAAGCTCAGTTTCCTGTCACATAGCATAACTATGGTTACAATGGAGGATAAACTGTTCAAAGGAATAATACTTACATCTGCCCCTGGAGCACCAGATGGGCCTCTGGGTCCTGGAGGGCCAGGTGGACCCTGGGAACAGAAATATTGGACAAGTCAATCACATTCCTGTCACTCTGTCACCAAAACATCAACACATTCCAAAAGTTAACTTGAGAAAAAAGCCTCAGTGAATTCAACAGACACACACACTTACCATTGGTCCCACATCACCTGTTTCACCTTTCTCACCTGGTGGGCCAGGTAACCCCTGTAAAAGATTTTAACAGCAACAGTTATTATGTCAACAGGGAAACATTCCTCATGCCCATTTCCCTTTTTTCATTTAGGATCCATTGTATCCTTTGCAGGATGTAAAGTTGGAGGCAGGGAGGGATGGAGGTGGACCAAATGCACTGTGTCTTTCAGCTGGGGGGAGAGGGTGGTGTAGTGGTAATATCACTGAACTAGTAATTCAGAGGCCCAGGCCAATGCCCTGTGGACATGGGTTCAAATCCCACTAGGGCAGCTGCTGGAATTTAAATTCAATTAATAAAAAAAATCAGGAATTGAAAGCTAGTCTCAGGAATGGTGCCATGAAACTATCATTGATTGTCGTAAAAACCTATCTGCTTCACTAATGTCCTTTAGGGGGAAGGAAATCTGTCGTCCTCACCTGGTCTGGTCTATATGTGACTCCAGACCCACAGTAATGTGGTTGACTCTTAACTGCTTTCAAAAACAGCCGAGCAAGCCTCTCAGTTGTCAAAGACAATTAGGAGTGGGCAACAAATGCTGGCTTTGCCAGCAAAACCCACATCCCATTGAACAATTAAAAAAACGACTCCCAAACCATCAGGCTTCCCCTAACCTCTGACCAACCCGTTTCTCCGAGAGAGAGCAACTCCACCGAGCAAATCACTGAGAAGGAGATTCTGACAGAGGGACAATGAGTTGGCAGACATTGTCAATTGGTCTACAGGCCTTTAGACTAAGAGTGAGCACTGTGATTAATCAAGACCTCCATTATCATTGGATCATGGGATTACCAGGATGGTAGAAAGCCAATTAGATGGATCTTGGTCTTTTTTCATTTTACAATCTCTATATTCTTAAGCTTGAACAAAGTTTAATGGAGAGTTGCACCCCTGGTGTTGCTGGGACTCCCCAGCAAGTTTTAGATTCACAATCTCAGATTGGGATAGCCCCAGATAATTCAGCTTACCCTGTTTATTTTCCAGATGAGTTCCGATGTGTTACTCAAACGCTTGCAGAGTTGCCCATTGAATAATTAAAATCCACCACTGGCCTCTCCATTGGGAAGCTATCAGCTTACCCAATAGACTAACCAGAATCGTGCAAGAAATTATAGAATCTAACAGCACAGGCCATTTGGCCCATCATGTCTGTGCCAGCTCTTTGAAAGAGCTAACCAATGAATCCCACTCCCCTGCTCTTTCCCCATAGCTCTGCAAATTTCTCCCCTTCAAGTATTTATCCAATTCCCTTTTGAAAGTTACTATCGAATCTGCTTCCACCGCCCTTTCAGGCAGCGCGTTCCAGATCACAACAACTCACTGTGTAAAAAACATTCTTCTCATCTCCCCCTCTGGTTCTTTTGCCAATTTCCTTAAATCTCTGTCCTCTGGTTAACAACCCTCCTGCAACTGGAAACAGTTTCTCCTTAATTACTCTATCAAAACTCTTCATCACAGAATTGTTACAGCACAGAAGGAGGCCATTCGGCCCATCATGTCTGCACCAGCTCTCCGAATGAGCAATTCACTTAGTGCCATTCCCCTGCCGCCTTCTCCCTGTAACACTGCACATTCTTCCTTTTCATATAACTGTCTAATTCCCTTTTGAATGCTTCAATCGACCCTGCCTCCACCGCGTTCTCAGGCAGCGCATTCCAGACCTTAACCACTCGCTGTGTGAAAAAGTTTTTCCTCATGTCACTTTTGCTTCTCTTACCAAAAACTTTAAATCTGTGCCCTCTCGCTCTTGATCCTTTCACGAGTGGGAACAGTTTCTCTCTATCTACTCTGTCCAAACCCTCGTGATTTTGAATACCTCTATCAAATCACCTCTCAGCCTTCTCTTCTCCAAGGAAAACAGTCCCAACTTCTCCAATCTATCTTCATAACTGAAATTCCTCATCCCTGGAACCATTCTCGTGAATCTTTTCTGTACTCTCCCCAATGCCCTCACGTCTTTCCTGAAGTGCGGTGCCCAGAATTGGACACAATACTCCAGCTGAGGCCAAACTAGTGTCTTATCCAAGCTCAACATAACCTCCTTGATCTTATACTCTATGCCTCTATTAATAAAGCCCAGGATACTGTATGCTTTATTATTCGCTCTCTCAACCTGTCCTATCACCTTCAATGACTTATGCACATATACACCCAGGTCCCTCTACTCCTGCACCCCCTTTAGAATTGTACCCTTTATTTTATATTGTCTCTCCATGTTCTTCCTACCAAAATGAATCACTTCACATTTCTCTGCATTGAACTTCATCTGCCACCTGTCTGCCCATTCCACCAACCTGTCTATGTCCTTTTGAAGTTCTACACTATCCTCCTCACAGTTCACAATGCTTCCAAGTTTCGTATCATCTGAAAACTTTTAAATTGTGCCCTGTACACCAAGGTCTGGGTCATTAATATATAATCAGGAAAAGCAAGGGTCCCAACACTGACCCCTGGGGAACTCCATTACAAACCTTCCTCCAGCCCGAAAAACATTCATTAAGCACTACTCTTTGGTTCCTGTCACTCAGCCAATTTCGTATCCATGTTGCTACCGTCCCTTTTATTCTATGAGCTCTAACATTGCTCACAGGTCTGTTGTGTGGCACTGTATCAAATGTCTTTTGAAAGTCCATGTACACCACATCAACACCATTGCCCTCATCAACCCTCTCTGTTACCTCCTCAAAAAACTCCAGCAAGTTAATTAAACATGATTTTCCCTTAAGAAATCCATGCTGGCTTTCCTTAATTAACCCATATTTTTCCATGTGACTATTAATTTTGGCCTGAATTACTTATCTAGAAATTTCCCCACGACTGAAGTTAAACAGACTGGCCTGTAGTTGCTGGGCTTATCTTCACACCCTTTTTTGAAGATCCAGTCCTGGTGCTTCATCCATTTTAAGTAGCCTATCTAATACGTCCTCATCATCAATTTTAAATCCTTCGAGTTTTACCTCCTCTGTCACCATTCCTGGGTTGCATCATCTTCCTTGGTAAAGACAGATGCAATGTATTCATTTAATACCTCAGCTATGCCCTCTGCCTCCCTGTGTAAATCCCCTTTCTGGTCCCTAACCAGCCCCACTCCTCCTTTTACCACCTTTTTACTATTTATGTATCTATGGAAAACTTTGATGATTTTGAAATTTCCACTTAACCTTCTCTGCTGTAAGGAGAACAATCCCAGCTTCTCCAGTCTCTCCCTGTAACTGAACTCCCTCATCCCTGGTCCCTTTCTCGTAAATCTCCTCTGCACCCTCTCCAAGGCCTCGACATCCTTCCTAAAGTATTTTTTTTTTATTTATTCATGGGACGTGGGCATCGCTGGCCAGGCCAGCATTTATTGCCCATCCCTAATTGCCCTTGAGAAGGTGGTGGTGAGCTGCCTTCTTGAACCGCTGCAGTCCATGTGGGGTAGATACACCCACAGTGCTGTTAGGAAGGGAGTTCCAGGATTTTGATCCAGTGACAGTGAAGGAACGGCGATATAGTTCCAAGTCAGGATGGTGTGTGACTTGGTCGGGAACTTGCAGGTGTTGGTGTTCCCATGCATCTGCTGCTCTTGTCCTTCGAGGAGGTAGAGGTCGCGGGTTTGGAAGATGCTGTCTAAGGAGCCTTGGTGCATTGCTGCAGTGCATCTCGTAAATGGTACACACTGCTGCCACTGTGCGTCGGTGGTGGAGGGAGTGAACGTTTGTAGATGGGGTGCTAATCAAGCTGGCTGCTCTTTCCTGGATGGTGTCGAGCTTCTTGAGTGTTGTTGGAGCTGCACCCATCCAGGCAAGTGGAGAGTATTCCATCACACTCCTGATTTGTGCCTTGTAGATGATGGACAGGCTTTGGGGAGTCAGGAGGTGAGTTACTCACCGCAGGATTCCTAGCCTCTGACCTCCTCTTGTAGCCACGGTATTTATATGGCTACTCCAGTTCAGTTTCTGGTTAATGGTAACCCATAGGATATTGATAGTGGGGGATTCAGCGATGGTAATGCCATTGACTGTCAAGGGGAGATAGTTAGATTCTCTCTTGTTGGAGATGGTCATTGCCTGGCACTTGTGTGACTTGAATGTTACTTGCCACTTATCAGCCCAAGCCTGGATATTGTCCAGGTCTTGCTGCATTTCTACACGGACTGCTTCAGTATCTGAGGAGTCACGAATGGTGCTGAACATTGTGCAATCATCAGCGAACATCCACACTTCTGACCTTATGATTGAAGGAAGGTCATTGATGAAGCAGCTGAAGATGGTTGGGCCTAGGACACTACCCTGAGGAACTCTTGCAGTGATGTCCTGGAGCTCAGATGATTGACCTCCAACAACGACAGCCACCTTTCTTTGCGCTAGGTATGACTCCAGCCAGCGGAGGGTTTTCCCCCTGAATCTCATTGACTCCAGTTTTGCGAGGGCTCCTTGATGCCATACTCGGTCAAATGCTGCCTTGATGTCAAGGGCAGTCACTCTCACCTCACCTCTTGAGTTCAGCTCTTTTGTCCATGTTTGAACCAAGGCTGTAATGAGGTCAGGAGCTGAGTGGCCCTGACGGAACTCAAACTGAGCCTCACTGAGCAGGTTATTGCTAAGCAAGTGCCGCTTGATGGCACTGTTGATGACACCTTCCATCACTTTACTGATGGGGCAGTAATTGGCCAGGTTGGACTTGTCCTGCTTTTTGTTTAGAGGACATACCTGGGCAATTTTGCACATTGCAGGGTAGATGCCGGTGTTGTGGCTGTTCTGGAACAGCTTGGCTAGGGGCACGGCAAGTTCTGGAGCACAGGTTTTCAGTACTATTGCCGGAATATTGTCAGGACCTTTGCAGTATCCAGTGCCTTCAGTCATTTCTTGATATCACGCGAAGTGAATCGAATTGGCTGAAGTCTGGCATCTGTGATGCTGGGGACTTCAGGAGGAGGCCGAGAAGATCATCAACTTGGCACTTCTGGCTGAAGATTGTTGCAAATGCTTCAGCCTTATCTTTTGCACTGATGTGCTGGGCTCCCCCATCATTGAGGATGGGGATATTTGTGGAGCCACCTCCTCCAGTTAGTTGTTTAATTGTCCACCACCATTCATGACTGGATATGGCAGGACTGCAGAGCTTAGATCTGATCCATTGGTTATGGGATCGCTTAGCTCTGTCTATCGCATGCTGCTTATGCAGTTTGGCATGCAGATAGTCCTGTGTTTATGCTTCACCAGGTTGACACCTCATTTTGAGTTATGCCTGGTGCTGCTCCTGGCATGCCCTCCTGCACTCTGCATTGAACAAGGGTTGGTCTCCTGGCTTGATGGTAATGGTAGAGTGGGGGATATGCCGGGCCATGAGGTTACAGATTGTGGATGAGTACAATTCTGCTGCTGCTGATGGCCCACAGCGCCTCATGAACGCCCAGTTTTGAATTGCTAGATCTGTTCAAAATCTATCCCATTTAGCACGGTGATAGTGCCACACAACACGATGGATGGTATCCTCAATGTGAAGGTAGGACTTCGTCTCCACAAGGACTGTGTGGTGGTCACTCCTACCAATACTGTCATGGACAGATGCATCTGTGGCAGGCAAATTGGTGAGGACAAGGTCAAGTATGTTTTTCCCCTCGTGTTGGTTCCCTCACCACCTGCTGCAGACCCAGTCTAGCAGCTATGTTTTTTTTTTTAGAGATACAGCACTGAAACAGGCCCTTCGGCCCACCGGGTCTGTGCTGACCATCAACCACCCATGTTCTTTAGTATTCGGCCAGCTCGGTCAGTAGTGGTGTTACCGAGCCACTCTTGGTGATGGATACTGAAGTCCCCCACCCAGAGTACATTCTGTGCCCTTGCCACCCTCAGTGCTTCCTCCAAATGGTGTTCAACATGGAGGAGTACTGACTCATCAGCTGAGGGAGGGCAGTAGGTGGTCATCAGTAGGAGTTTACCTTGCCCATGTTGGACCTGATGCCATGAGACGTCATGGGGTCCGGAGTCGATGTTGAGGACGCCCAGGTCAACTCCCTCCCTACTGTATACCACTGTGCCGCCACCTCTGCTGGGTCTGTCCTGCCGGTGGGACAGGACATACCCGGGGATGGTGATGGCAGTGTCTGGGACATTGTCTGTAAGGTATGATTCCATGAGTATGACTATGTCAGGCTGTTGCTTCACTAGTCTGTGGGACAGCTCTCCCAACTGTGGGCGGCACAGTGGCGCAGTGGTTAGCACCGCAGCCTCACAGCTCCAGCGACCCGGGTTCAATTCTGGGTACTGCCTGTGTGGAGTTTGCAAGTTCTCCCTGTGTCAGCGTGGGTTTTCTCCGGGTGCTCCGGTTTCCTCCCACATGCCAAAGACTTGCAGGTTGATAGGTTAATTGGCCATTATAAATTGTCCCTAGTCTAGGTAGGTGGTAGGGAAATATAGGGACAGGTGGGGATGTGGTAGGAATATGGAATTAGTGTAGGATTAGTATAAATGGGTGGCTGATGGTCGGCACAGACTCGGTGGGCCGAAGGGCCTGTTTCAGTGCTGTATCTCTAAACTAAACTAAACTTTGGCACAAGCCCCCAGATGTTAGTAAAGAGGACTTTGCAGGGTCGACAGGGCTGGGTTTGTCGTTGTCGTTTCCAGTGCCCAGCTCGATGCCGGGTGGTCCGTCCAGTTTCATTCCTTTTTATTGACTTTGTAGCGGTTAGGTACAACTGAGTGGCTTGCTCGGCCATTTCGAGGGCATGTAAGAGTTAATCACATTGCTGTGGGTCTGGAGTCACATGTAGGCCAGACCAGGTAAGGACAGCAGATTTCCTTCCCTAAAGGACATTAGTGAACCAGATGGGTTTTTACAACAATCAACAATGGTTTCATGGCCATCATTAGACTAGCTTTTAATTCCAGATTTATTAATTAAATTCAAATTCCACCTTCTGCTGTGGTGGGATTCGAACCCATGTCCCCAGAGAAATACCCTGGGTCTCTGGGTTACTAGTCCAGTGACTACCACTACGCCACCACCTCCCCTTGTGATGCCCAGAATTGGACACAATTCTCCAGCTGGGGTCTAAGCAGTGATTTGTAAATGTTTCGCAATACATCCTTATTTTTGTACTTTATTTCTCTATTAATAAAGCCCAGGGTCATGTATGCTTTTTAAGTTTTATTAATCTGTCCTACCACTTTTAAAGATTTGTCTACGTACACCCGCAGGTGTCTCTGCTCCTGCACTCCCTTTAAAATCGCACCATTTAGTTTAGATTGCCTCTCCTCATTCTTACTACAAGAATACTTTTCCCTTCTGTTTTTAATGCAGTGAATAAGACAAGTGGCTCAGATTGCTGTGTCAGACACTGCATCCAACTCATGCAGGCAGGATGTCACACTGAGATTTTAATATTAATTCAACTTCTAAAGCAGTCACAGGCCCTGGAGAAATATAGTGCCTGTTTTTGATAGTTGTGACAAGTTTTATTCTTTGCCTCTGTGTAGGGACAGGCAGCATTGACAATGAAGAGCAAATGTCGTGAGTTATCAGAGAAGGAAAACTACAACAGGAACATAAAAACAGACCACTGACCCATGATGTCTGTGCCAGATTGTTCATTACAAATGGACAGCTTACATGGGTTTCTCAAACAAACCAACACATTAAAGGTTCTGAAATGAATGGGCAGCTCATAGTATCTTCAACATGTGGGTGGGATACAGTGGGATCGTACTGAACAGGGACACATTTACTCACTTGAAGACCAACTGGACCAGGAGGACCAGGGAAACCCCTTGGACCTTCGTCACCTTTCTGGCCAAAGAGACCTTGCTGTCCTCTGGGACCAGGCTCACCATCAGCACCCTGAAACACAAGCAAGGCAGAGCTGTCACAACTCTTACCTGTGGACTCTGCTAAATCTTGAAATGGTCTAATGCAATAAAGCTCGGAAATGAGTAGGGTAGACTCACCGCTGGGCCAGGTTGTCCTATAGGGCCTTGAGGTCCTCCTGGACCAGGTGGACCCTGTAAAGAACATCAAACAGACATCTTCAGTAAAGGTTATTGCATCCAATACAGGGTCTAACCTGAAGTTCATAGGCTGACATCTCTGATTAGTGTAGAATGTTTGGACAGCCGATGGTCATTCACGCCATTTGTTGGGTGTCTGCAGCTCTTCTGACAAAGTTGAGGCAGATGAGCAGGAGAGCCACAGCAGAAATTTACCCCCCATTCAGATTATGGCAACCTGGGAGGTAAAATTCAGCTTCGGAGGGACGTGTAAATCAACAGAAGGTAAAATCAGGTGCAGTTATTTATCGGGCTGTTAATTTTGTCTCCATCAAAGCTGAATTTTACCCTTTTGTTCCTTGACATGGGCGGATTCAGTGCCATACCCTGTCCGGGCTGGAACAAGTTGAGCACGCCGTCGGATTCTGTACTTCACAAACGCCTCACGGAATGATGCAACTGTTATCATTACCCTCCTCAAAACTCTGCAAGCAGGATCCTGATCGAGCCTGATTATGTCCTCTAATACCTGGGGCCAAATGTTACTCCTTCGTATCCAGCAACTGGACACAAGTGCAGGGTCAGCTCAATGTCCACAGCTTTTCTCCCAGGTCTATCAAATCATCCATTTCGATCAGTTAAAAATACAATTTTTTCCTCAGCACTTCCACAGCAGAATTTAGACACATTCCCTTGGGGCCAAGTGTAGAGTTTTAGCTCTTCATGGGTCTGTGTCAGACCAGGTTATTATTTTAACCTCTTGTTCCATGTTACTATCTCCCCATTTTGGCTTAGGTTGAGCTATGATCTTATGTGACAAGGTCAAACAGCGATATTTTCTCAGTAGGCCAGACCCCATAGGTACAATGTATTGGGCATGGCTCAGCGGGATTGTCTGTCTCTTCTGAGTCAGAAGGTTCCACTCTGGACACTTGAACACATTATCCAGGCTGACACTCCCACTGCAGTACTGAGGGAGTGCCGCACTGTCGGAGGGTCAGTACTGAGGGAGTGCCGCACTGTCGGAGGGTCAGCACTGAGGGAGTGCCGCACTGTCGGATGGTCAGCACTGAGGGACTGCCGCACTGTCGGATGGTCAGCACTGAGGGAGTGCCGCACTGTCGGATGGTCAGCACTGAGGGAGTGCCGCACTGTCGGATGGTCAGCACTGAGGGAGTGCCGCACTGTCGGATGGTCAGCACTGAGGGAACGCTGCTCTGTCGGATGGTCAGTACTGAGGGAGTGCCGCACTGTCGGATGGTCAGCACTGAGGGAGTGCCGCACTGTCGGATGGTCAGCACTGAGGGAGTGCCGCACTGTCGGATGGTCAGCACTGAGGGAGTGCCGCACTGTCGGATGGTCAGCACTGAGGGAGTGCCGCACTGTCGGATGGTCAGCACTGAGGGAGTGCCGCACTGTCGGATGGTCAGCACTGAAGGAACACTGCTCTGTCGGAGGGTCAGTACTGAGGGAGTGCCGCACAGTCGGAGGGTCAGTACTGAGGGAGTGCCGCACTGTCGGAGGGTCAGTACTGAGGGAGTGCCGCACTGTCGGAGGGTCAGCACTGAGGGAGCGCCGCACAGTCGGAGGGTCAGCACTGAGGGAGCGCCGCACAGTCGGAGGGGCAGCACTGAGGGAGTGCCGCATAGTCGGAGGGGCAGTACTGAGGGAGTGCCGCACTGTCAGAGGCCCCATCATTCAGATGAGTCATTAAACTGAGGCTCTGTCTACTCTCTCAGGTGGATGTAAAAGATCCCATCGCCGTTATTTTGAAGACGAGCAGGGGAGTTCTCCCCGGTGTCCTGGTCAATATTTATTCCTCAACCAACATCACAAAAACAGATTATCTGGTCATTTAAACATTGCTGTTTGCGGGATCTTGCTGTGTGCAAATTGGCTGCCATGTTCCCTACATTAAAACAGCAACAATACTTCACAAAGTACTTGATTGGCTGTAAAGTGCTTTGGAACAGCGTGAGGTTGTGAAAGGTGCTATAGAAATGCAAGTTCTTTCTTTCACCTCACCAGTCATGAATGTTTTTGAGAGGTTTTCTCTGAGTGACAAAGCACTCAAGCCTAAATGCCCAACACCTGTTCTTCCCTGTAGTGTGATCACTGACAGAAGGAGCTGGTGTGTGGAGCACTAAATCTCAAAGTGCTCTCACCTGCCTGTCTTCGGGTATATCCATGGCCCACGGAAAGACAAGTGCATCCTGAGCAAAGCCAGTCAGCAGGTTAGGCCACTCTGTTTTGGAAGGAGGGACATTTCTGAATCAAACACATGCTCCACAATGATGATTCTCACCTGTTCACCCTTGTCACCTTTGCTGCCCTTTTGTCCTGGCTCACCAGTTTCACCCTGATGGGAAAACCAAGGAAAGGTCAAGGGTCATTGGTCTTTAAAACAAAATCACTCACAACAGTCAGTAACTCACTCCCAGTGTCCTCGCTCTCTGCGTGGTGTAATTCATAGAATCTCAAAGCACAGGAGGCTGTCATTCGGCCCATTGTGTCTGTGCTGGCTCTTTGAAAGAGCTATCCAATTAGTCCCCACAGCCCTGCAACTTTCTCCTTTTCAAGTATTTATCCAATTCCCTTTTGAAAGTTACTATTGAATCTGCTTCCAACGCCCTTTCAGGCAGTGCATTCCAGAAATGAAAATATCCAAAGCTGTACTGGGCCTTTACTGATGATAAAATAACAGTGAGTTAAGAATCTAAATGTGACACTATGTGATCTGAGGATTAATCTCAAACCGATCATTTGTCTGATGATTGTGTCACTTTCAATTGTAATCATAAATCCATTCTGATTGGTGCTCTTTCTTCACTGTAAAACTAATTAATTGGCTTTTTCAGTTTTTCCAAAACTCTGCTGCCCCATATCCTACCACACACCAAGTCTCGCTCACCAACCATCCCTGTGCTTACTGACCTACCAATGCCTCCAATTTTAAATTCTCATCCTCCTGTTTAAATTCTCTCAGGGCTTCCCCCCTCCCTATCTCTGTAACCTCCTCCAATCTTACAAAACTCCCAGATCTCTTCCCTGCTCCGACTCTGGTCTCCTGTACATTCCCCACTCCCGTACCCTACCATTGGTGCCTGTACTTTAGTCCTCTATGCCCTATGCTCAGGAATTCCCTCCCTAAATCACACTGTGTTTGAGACCCTCCTTAATCCCCACTTATCTGACAAAACCTTTGGCCAACCTTTCCAAAATCTCCTTTGAGCTGGTGCTCATTCTATCAACACATCTCAATGAAGCACATTGCTGTGCTTTTTATGTTAAAGGTGTGATGATAATGCAAGTTATTGTTACATTGAATTTACAGCGCAGAAGCAGAAACAGGCCATTCGGCCCATCTGCTCCATACGAGCCTCCTCCCACTCCCTCTCCATCTCACTCTATCACCATATCCTTCTATTCCTTTCTCCCTCATATGTTTATCCAGCTTCCCCTTAAATGTAATGACACTATTCACCTCAACCACTCCCTGTGGTAGTGAGTTCCACATTCTCACCACTCTCTGGGTAAAGAAGTTTCTCCTGAATTCCCAATGGGATTTTTAGGGACTGTCTTATATTTATGGTCCCTGGTTCTGGTCTCCCTCACAAGGGACGACCTTTTCATAATTTTAAAGACCTCTATCAGGTCATCCTTCAACTTCCTCTTTTCTCGAGAAAAGATCTTCAGCCTGTTCAGTCTTTCCTGGTGATTATAACCTCTCAGTTCCGGGATCATCCTTGTAACTAAATTTGTTTTTGTATTTTCTCCAGTACCTCTAAATCCTTTTTGCAATATGGAGACCAGAATTGTGCACAATGTTCCAAGTGTGGTCTCACCAAGGTTGTATACAAGTTTAAAATAACATCTCTGCTTTTCAATCCTATTCCCCCTAGAAATGAACCCCAGTGCTTTGCATTTTTTATAGCCTCATTAACCTGCACTGCAACACTTAACAAATCATCCAATTACTATCTGTTCATTGTGTTCGCACCTTGTCTCCATCTTCACCTGGTGGTCCTGATGATCCTGCTGGACCTGGCAGACCTACTGGACCCTGGATACCATCTCGGCCTGCTGGTCCCTGAGGCCCCTTCTCACCCTGTAAGTGGAGGAAGGAGAGAGAAACATTGAAGGATAAGTAGCTTGAATACACAATCCAATCCAATCTGTTCAATAGCATGCTTAGACAGTCAGACTGCTGTTGGTTTAAGGATTCTCAAAGTCCTTCATTCTCTGTCAGATTTCCAGGGTTCTGATAGTTAATTAAAGGCATCAAAGGATTAGAACGCTGGTGTAATGATTGTCGTCCGCTCCTCAATGTCACTATTTACTACTCGTGTTTCTACCACAGTGGCTGCAGTGAATCTTCCCTCCAACCAGTTTGACAAACTACGGAAGCAGATCCTTTTGGTAGCTTCCTGTTTTGAGTGTCAGCTGCATATTCAGGCAGTGCTCAGGTCTGAGGTGAGGGCTTTGAAAACAAGCTAGAGAATGTACAGAGAACACCAAGGGGAGGCATCAGAAACAATAGTGAGGAGACTGTACAGACTGGATGGAACATTGTAAAAGCAGTGTTCACAGAGCAAAGTACATGAACAGTGTATACAAATGGTACATGGCATATTGGCATTGCACACATAGCAAGATATATAGTATATGAGCAATGTACAGAATTAGTACTGAGTGGTTCAATCAGGAGAAACTGTACTTACGCGGGCTCCCTTTTCACCAGCAGGGCCAGGAGGTCCTTGAGGCCCAGGTCGCCCTGGGAGACCGATGGGTCCCGCTGGCCCAGCTTGCCCACGATTGCCTGGTGAGCCCTTTGAATAAAAAAAACTTAAGGTTAAAGATTAAAACTAAAAAATGTCGCCAATAATCCTGGACTTTATAGATGTTCAACTATGATAGGAGGGGCATGGGGTTTTAAACATGTTAGGGACTGACTGTCCCAGCCTGGTGGTGCTGGGGGATGTGTACAGAGACCCTGGGTCACACGTCTATCTGACAATCATTCTTACTGCAGGAAGCTGAATTTTATACTCTGATTTCCCGGTGTGATTCTTTCATTTTCTGACCTTCCCCCTTGCATCTATAGGTGTCTTATTCTATGCCAGGCTGAAGGGACAGACTAGATCCTGTGCCAGTTGCAGGTATGTGACAGGCCACCACTATCCTCCTCCTCCCCAACCTCCAGTGAATGAATTTCCCTCTGAGGGTAAGTTTCTGAGGGGAGGTTTGAGACCTCCACCTGGGGCAATGCTGAGGCCTGAAACCTCCAACTGCTCTCAACTCATCATATGTGCATTCATGTTCTGACATTCCACAGGAAGCCATGGACGCGTTGAGTTTCAAAGATACTTCCAAAAAACAGCCGTCATGTCTTTTCACATTCATCCCTATTGAAACATTTCTCATCAATATACAGGTAAACATTCCGACTGCATGTCCTGGGCCCGTGCTTGTCCATTAGGACTAGACACTGGGAATTCATGCACATAATCTGTGATTGACAGTCCCAAGAGATTCCGAAGCATGGGCTATTTTCTGATACAATACAGGTGTGAGGCTTCATGCCTTGAGTGAGGAATCGGGAATGTACATCATGCACTGCTTGGCAAAAGCATTTCCTTTCACAATGACTGCAGAATGAGTCCATATCTTGCTGTAGAATTGTTAACTCCCCTGGAATCTTCAGGAATGAAAGATTAATCTCCCAGACCCCTGTGTGTTTCTCATGTTTTTAAACCAACTCGTTAATTAGTTATAAAAATATTGGGGATGGTGGAAAACAACGACTGTTTGGCCTGGTGGGAGGTCACGTGAAGAATTGGTACAATCAGAGTTGGCAACCCTGAGCCTTGTGCATGTGCTCTTTTCTTGAGGTGTTTCTCACTTACCAGTGGACCTGGGGGACCAGGAGGTCCTTCACTGCCTTTCAAACCGATCTGACCCTGTAGACAGCGAAAAAATAAGAATCAGTGCCAAATCCACCAAATAAAAGAAACACAAGGAATAGGAGGAGGAAGAGGCCATTCGGCCCTTCGAGCCTGCTTCAACATTCAATAAGATCATAGCTGATCTACCTCAACTTTACCTTCCCCGCATCACCATATCATTTAATTCCCTTAATATCAAAAAATTTATCAATTGCTGACTTGAAAACACACTTTGAGCCAAGTGGAGTCTGGAGTAGGGACAATCTGCACTGCTTCATTTCAGACTTGTTAACAATGTCACTCTAGACACTGAGCATGGAATTCACTCCATTTTGTTCCCACTAACACAGAGTGACGAGAAGACGTTACCCCCACACTCTGAACACCTTGGCAAGATTTGACCTATTCCTAATCAGACTGAGATACATTAAGGAGTCACAGGCTAGGAATTTCCGCAAGCTCTTAACACACAGAAACAGGGTTCCTGATCCAATCCAGGGAGGTTACAGCAGCTCTGAGGATATTAACTCTCAGTAATCTCTTTGAGGGATTACTGTCCTGTTGAGAATGACAGAATTTTACACAACAGAAGAAGGGCCCTTCACAAAGACCCATTATCCAACCCTATCCCGTTCGACACACACCTGTGCACCCTCTCTCTGGAATGGCTCTCCCGTTCGACCTATTCCCCAAGACTTTCCCAAAAAACATTGAAAACATTTTTTTCAAATACTTATCCACTTTGCTTTTAAAAGATTGGATTTTGCTTCTCCCACTAATTCTGGTCGAGCTTTTCATGTATTAACATCCCTCTATTTAAAAAGAAATGATTTCTCTAACCCGTTTTTTTTTGTGGCCTTTATAGCCGAGACCCATTTTATGTCGAGGGGGCCTTTATTCCTCAGGCCCCCCCACTTACATACATTTTATAAAATAACTTCATTAAAATTGAATAAATAAAACAAAACTCAAATTAAAAT
Source organism: Heterodontus francisci (assembly GCF_036365525.1). Lineage (NCBI taxonomy): Eukaryota > Metazoa > Chordata > Chondrichthyes > Heterodontiformes > Heterodontidae > Heterodontus > Heterodontus francisci. The sequence continues at coordinate 3,972,110 of NC_090402.1, read as the reverse complement.
GCCATTCTCTGCATTGATGATGCACTCCAGTCCCTGCGGTGCCCACCATCGCCGAAGGCCTCAAGTGCGCCGGTAAACATCGCATGCTCCTTCTCCAGGGACACCCGGGCACGAACGTAACTGCAGAGGAGGGGCAGGCAATCAGGGCGGACGGGTTCCGTGCAGTACCTGCCCTGGGAGTGTTTGACGGGGACAGTGTTCGGAGGTGAGAACGGTCTTAGAGGTCCAAGATGTGAAGATAAGGCTGCTATACTTACGAGGGGTCCAGCAAGTCCACGCTCACCAGTGAATCCTCGGAGGCCTGGTGGACCATCCTTCCCGGGAGGGCCTGCTGGACCAGGATCACCCTGCACACCACCCAGAACAAAGGAAAAGTAAATCAGGCAACAAACCAACCAACAGAGAACAAAAGTCTACAGAAACTGAGGTGCCAAACCGCATGAACCAAATCAAACAACTAGATGTGAAAAAAATGACCCTTTTCTCTGGCTGATAGCAAAAAAACCCTTTCCCTATTCATTTCTCTTGAATCTCAGCTACAGCTCAGTGAGTAGCAAACTGAATTTAAACCCCACTCCAGAGAGTCAAGCACAAAATCTAGACTGACCCTCCAATACAGTACTGAGGGAGCGCTGCACTGTCAGAGGGTCAGTACTTTAGTTTAGTTTAGAGATACAGCACTGAAACAGGCCCTTCGGCCCACCGAATCTGTGCCGACCATCAACCACCCATTTATACTAATCCTACACTAATTCCATATTCCTACCACATCCCCACCTGTCCCTATATTTTCCCTACCACCTACCTATACTAGGGGCAATTTCTAATGGCCAATTTACCTTTCAACCTGCAAGTCTTTGGCATGTGGGAGGAAACCGGAGCACCCGGAGGAAACCCACGCAGACACAGGGAGAACTTGCAAACTCCACACAGGCAGTACACGGAATTGAGGGAGCGCTGCACTGTCGGATGGTCAGTACTGAGGGAGTGCTGCACTGTTGGAGGGACAGTACTGAGGGAGTGCTGCAATTTCGGATGGTCAGTACTGAGGGAGCGCTGCACTGTCGGAGGGACAGTACTGGCGGAGCGCTGCACTGGCGGAGGGACAGTACTGAGGGAGCGCTGCACTGGCGGAGGAACAGTACTGACGGAGCGCTGCACTGGCGGAGGAACAGTACTGAGGGAGTGCTGCACTGTTGGATGGTCAGTACTGAGGGAGCGCTGCACTGTCGGAGGGTCAGTACTGAGGGAGTGCTGCACTGGCGGAGGGTCAGTACTGAGGGAGTGCTGCACTGTTGGATGGTCAGTACTGAGGGAGCGCTGCACTGTCGGAGGGTCAGTACTGAGGGAGCACCGCACTGTTGAAACGGCCGCCTTTCAGATGAGGGGTTAAATTGAGGCCCCGTGTTCCCCTCAGGTTGATGTAAAAGATCTCATAGCATTATTTTTAAAAAGAGCAGGGGAGTTCTCCCAAGTGTCCCAGACAATATTTATTCCTGAACCAGTTTTCGTACGATTTGCGGTTCGCTTATTTTTATCTTCCACTGTGAAGACAGATTACAAAATGTTTAATAACTGCCATTTCCTTATTTTCCATTATAATTTCTCCTGTCTCTGCCACTGTGGTGCCCACATTTACCTTTGCTAATTGTTCCTCTTTGCATACTTGTAAAAGCTCTCACAATCTCTATATTTCTTGCTCGTTTACAAGAGGAAAAACCCTATTTGACCTTGTCCTCACCATTCTACCTGTTGCAGATATACCTGTCCCTGTCACCTGTCAGTATTGGTAGGAGTGACCACCGCACAGTCCTTGTAAAACAATGTCCCACTTCACATTGAGGCTACCCTCCATCGTGTTGTGTGGCACTATCACCGTGCTAAATGGGATAGATTCAGAACAGATCTAGCAATGCAAAACTGGGCATCCATGAGGCGCTGTGGGCCATCAGCAGCAGCAGAATTGTACTCGACCACAATCTGTAACCTCATGGCCCGGGCATATCCCCCACTCTACCATTACCATCAAGCCAGGAGACCAACCCTGGTTCAATGAAGAGTGCAGGAGGGCATGCCAGGAGCAGCACCAGGCATACCTCAAAATGAGGTGTCAAGCTGGTGAAGCTACAACACAGGACTATCTGCATGCCAAACTGCGTAAGCAGCATGCGATAGACAGAGCTAAGCGATCCCATAACCAATGGATCAGATCTAAGCTCTGCAGTCCTGCCACATCCAGCCGTGAATGGTGCTGGACAATTAAACAACTAACTGGAGGAGGTGGCTCTACAAATATCCCCATCCTCAATGATGGGGGAGCCCAGCACATCAGTGTGAAAGATAAGGCTGAAGCATTTGCAACAATCTTCAGCCAGAAGTGCCGAGTTGATGATCCATCTCGGCCTCCTCCTGAGGTCGCCAGCATCACAGATGCCAGACTTCAGCCAATCCGAATCACTCCACATATCATGAAATGACTGAAGGCACTGGATACTGCAAAGGCTATGGGTCCTGACAACATTCAAAGCAATAGTACTGAAGACCTGTGCTCCAGAACTGGCTGCGTCCCTAGCCAAGCTGTTCCAGTACAGCTACAACACTGGCATCTATCCTGCAATGTTGAAAATTGCCCAGGTATGTCCTGTACGCAAAAAACAGGACATGTCCAACCTGGCCAATTACCGCCCCATCAGTCTACTCTCAATCATCAACAAAGTGATGGTAGGCGGTGTTGACAGTGTTTTCAAGCGGCACTTAAACAGCAATAACCTGCTCAGTGACGCTCAGTTTGGGTTCCGCCAGGGCCACTCAGCTCCTGACCTCATTACAGCCTTGGTCCAAATATGGACAAAAGAGTTTAACTCGAGGTGAGAGTGACTGCCCTTGACATCAAGGCAGCATTTGACCGAGTATGGCATCAAGGAGCCCTCGCAAAACTGGAGTCAATGGGAATCAGGGGAAAAACCCTCTGCTGGCTGGAGTCATACCTAGCGCAAAGGAAGATGGTTGCGGTTGTTGGAGGTCAATCATCTCAGCTCCAGGACATCACTGCAGGAGTTCCTCAGGGTAGTGTCTGAGGCCCAACCATCTTCAGCTGCTTCATCAATGACCTGGCAGAGCAGGCTCGAGTTACCGAGTGGCCTACTCCTGTTCCTAATTCATATGTTTGCAAGACCTTCCCTCCATCATAAGGTCAGAAGTGGGGATGTTCGCTGATGATTGTATGATGTTCAGTACAATTTGCAACTCCTCAGATACTGAAGCAGTCCGTGACTATAAGCAGCGAGACCTGGACAATATCCAGGTTTGGGCTGATAGAAGTGGCATGTAACATTTGTGCCACACAAGTGCCAGGCAATAACGATCTCCAACAAGAGAGAATCTAACCATCTCCTCTTGACATTCAATGGCATTACCATTGCTGAATCCCCCACTATCAACATCCTTGGGGTTACCATTGACCAATGTCACTGGTGGCACAGTGGCGCAGTGGTTAGCACCGCAGCCTCACAGCTCCAGGGACCTGGGTTCGATTCTGGGTACTGCCTGTGCGGAGTTTGCAAGTTCTCCTTGTGACCACGTGGGTTTTTGCCGGGTGCTCCGGTTTCCTCCCACATGCCAAAGACTTGCAGGTTGATAGGTAAATTGGCCATTATAAATAGCCCCTAGTGTAGATAGGTGGTAGAGAATATGGGATTACTGTAGTGTTAGTATAAATGGGTGGTTGTTGGTCAGCACAGACGGTGGTCGGTGGGCTGAAGGGCCTGCTTCAGTGCTGTATCTCTAAATAAAATAAATAAAAAACTGAACTGGACCAGCCACATAAATACTGTGGCTACAACAGCAGGTCAGAGGCTGGGAATTCTGCAGTAAGTCACCTCCTGACTCCCCAAAGCCTGTCCACCATCTACAAGGCACAAGTCAGGTGTGTGATGGAATACTCTCCACTTGCCTGGATGGGTGCAGCTCCAAGAAAACTCAGGAAGCTCAAAACCATCCAGGACAAAGCAATGTACTCGAGTGGCACCCCATCCACCACCTTCAACATTCATTCCCTTCTCCACCGTGCAGGGGCAGCAGTGTGTACCATCTACAAGATGCACTGCAGCAGCTCACCAAGGCTCCTTAGACAGCACCTTCCAAACTCGCGACCTCTACCACCTAGAAGGACAAGGACAGCAGATGCATGGGAACATCACCACCTGCACGTTCCCCTCCAAGCCACACATCATCCTGACTTGGAACTATATCGCCGTTCCTTCACTGTCGCTGGGTCAAAATCCTGGAACTCCCTTCCTAACAGCACTGTGGGTGTATCTACCCCACATGGACTGCAGCGGTTCAAGAAGGCAGCTCACCACCACCTTCTCAAGGGCAATTAGGGATGGGCAATAAATGCTGGCCTGGCCAGTGACGCCCACATCCTGAGAATGAATAAAAAAACTCTCATTCTATTTTCTCCTTCTTTATCAATTTCTTGGTCATCCTTTGCTGATTTTTAAAACCCTCCCAATCCTCATGGATCATTTTCATTTCTATAGTGTATTTAATACAATAAGAAGTCTCAAGGCATTTGACAGCAGCATTATCAAAGAAAATTTGACACTAAGTCGCATAAGGAGATAATAAGATGGGTAACTGAAGTTGTAAGTTTTAAGGATCATCTTAACAGAGAGAGAGAGGTGGAGAGGTTTAGACTGGGAATTCCAGAGCTCAGGGCCCAGGCAGCTGAAGGCATGGCCGCCAATGGTGGAGTGATGAAAATTGGGGGATGCTCAAGCAGCCAGAGTTGAAGGAGTGTAGTGATCTTGGAAGGCTGGATGGTTGGAGGTGGTTACAGTGATAGGGAGGGGCAACTCCATTGGAATAAAAGGATAGGAATCTTACAATCGAGGTCTTGCCGGGTGAAAAGGCCTTCGTGCGAGTTAGTATATTTGCTAAATATTCTGCCAATTATCTTTAAGGAGTCTTGTGACTGACTTTACACCAGCAGATCTGCTGTCTCCAACCTGTCACAAAGAATGCTGGGTCATACCTTAAACACTTACCTTTGCACCTTCTTTCCCAGCAGACCCTGGCAGGCCTTGTTCACCAGGGGGACCAGGGGGTCCTGGGTGACCACGTTCTCCAAGGGGACCAGTCTCTCCTGTGGGACCCTGACAGTGAAAACAGCCACAAACATAGTGAGACACAGTGCCAACCTATCAAACCCCCACCACCTTGTGCCAACCTTCCGAGTATCCCCACAACCCATTCCAACATTCTGTCTCTAACCTCTTCTCTGCCCTTGTAAATTACTGTCAGATGTTTGTGCCCTGTGATCCATGCCCTGTTTATCCAAGTGGGCCTTTTTGTTGAAAAATTGCATTGAAATTGCTCCCAATCGTTAGAATCAGCAGACGGGGGGAGGGTGCGAGGGGCCGTTGTTGGAATTCTTCCTGTTGTATTGATTGTGGGGACCGGCAGCTTTTTTTGCCTGTTGTATGATTCTAAAAATAAATAATCTGAACAACAATCTGCACATGCATTGTGCACACCTTCTGGCATAATCTAAAATAGAGAAATAGAGACAGAAGGGGAGGGAGGAGGCTGAATGGATGTTCATGCACTGCGGGGTGGGTAAGTGTTAAATATCCAATTGGCCAGGAACTAGTAACAATCACTGGGGGCTACATTTCAATGAAACATTGACCGTTGTTCAACAAGGGATGAAGTTAAGTTTAAATATCCTGCTTAATCCAGCAGACATGAGCTCGATGTGCACATTAACATTAGACATGAAATTCTCCACATGTCTGTGTACAGAGAACAAAGGGACACTCTTTCCATCTGACACTCGGAGATGCAGTGTGACAGTCACTGTGGACCAGGGGAGATATCCCACCACAGAAACTGAACAACAGCAGAAGCTTTCAGAGGCTGAACATTCAAATGTTAACTCAAATCCTCAGTACCAACAACTAGACTTTTATTTTCCGATTAGAAACTTATTTTGAGATTCGGACATGAATTTTGAATGCTCCTATACTCACCTGTGGACCAACTACTCCAGGAGGACCAGGAGGGCCTGTCTTGCCTTGGAAACCCTGTGTAGAGAAGGTTTGAGAGGTCAGTTACTTACAAGTGAAATCTCATCAATAATGACTCACTCGAGGAGGGCAAGTGGGATTCATTCAGAGTCACTGCAGCTTATGAGTGATTTCAGAGTGACATGCAGGGTGTCACAAGCCGTGCACTGTTCACCAAGGCTTCTGCTAATCTTTATGGTACGTGAATCTAAATGCAGGGAGCTCTGTCCCCTCTGTGCCACGAGCTATTGCATGTCAATGCAGTCAACTGTAAAAAAGGGTGTAATCATTCTAAAGTGTATGACCATTAAATTGACAGTATCTTTAAAGGGATGGAGTCTTTAAAGAGGTCAGAATCATCAAGCTGAACCACACACATATGGGGAGAATTTTACCCTGGCAGAGGCTGCTGTTGGGAGTTGCACCTACATGATGCCAAGGAATGACGCTGGAACCAGGCCTCTGGTAGGTCAGGGTGGGAGGGGTCAGCAGCAAGGGCAGTGGGGTGGCCCTCAGCAGCCTCCCCCCTTCCCGATGCTGGGTCCCTCGTTCAGGCACTGAACAGCACCCCAGCCCCCGGGCCAGAAAGCAGCCTGCACGGTTTTTCATGCTGTGCTTCCCAAGTAGTGAAAGGGCTGCCCACCGTATGGCGAATTACAGCTGCGGTGGGAAGAGGCTCTTAACTGGGGGTTAATTGCCCTGTTAAGGACCTCAATTGGCTGCGTGGTGGGAAGGCTGTTCACAGGCCTTCCTGCCACAGACTAAATTTGGGCAGAGGAGGGACGGTGGTGGGAACTTCCCTCCCTGCCTCCAAACCTGCCGCAGGGACAACATAAAACTCCCCAATGATTTTGTCTATAAAGGTGTAGGATGTCATAATTTTGTTACTTGCTTCCTATTCATGCCTGGCAGAGCTCCCTGGATTCCAGATGACCTGTGTTGTTTTGAAAAGGGTGAACACATTCCAAAGGTAGAAATGAGGACTGATTCTTTCCTGGTAGGCAGGGAGGAATTAGAGACATTTCTAGCAAACTATGAGATTAAGGAAGATGGAAGGTAAGATTTTGGTCAATAGCCTTGATGTGCCAATGATAAGGAATTTTGACAAAGCTTTCTGAATTGGCTAGGATGTCCCTATTTTTCCTACCTCTCATAGGAGGTGGGATGAAATGATGGAAGTGTGAGGGCACAAGCATAAGTCCATAAGGGATGGGGGAATATTGATATGGACCTTTTCTTGCCGTGAGTACTTAACACAATATCATATAAAGCAGGCTAACACAGCTCAACTCAATGCAACTCAACCCAACCCAACCCACCCCAACGCAACCCACCCCAACGCAACCCAACCCAACGCAACCCAACCCAACGCAACCCAATCCAACGCAACCCAATCCAACGCAGCTCATCACAACTCAATTGAATGCATTGCAACACAACTCAACCCATCCCAACACAACTCAACCCAATTCAATTGAATGCATAACAGCACAACTCAATTCACCGCAACCCAACCCAACTCAGCACAATTCAATGCAGCCCAGCACAAATAAACATATCACAAATCAACGGAATGCATCGCAGCACAATGCAGAGCAACCCAGCTCAGCGCAACCCAACTCCATTAGACTCCAAACTCTACGCAACTCAACTCAACTCAAAACAACTCAGTGCAGCTCCATTCCATTCGACTCCATAATCCAACACATTCCAACTCAACTCCACTCCACTCAACAAAACACAACAAAGATTAACTCAACTCAGCACAACACAACACAGCGCAAATGACTCAACTGAACTCAACACAACTCAAACGACTCAATGCAACACTATGCAGCTCAATGCAACCCAGCACAAGCAAACACAATCTGCAGTGCAGTGGCAGCACAGTGGCGCAGTGGTTAGCACTGCAGCCTCACAGCTCCAGCGACCCGGGTTCAATTCTGGGTGCTGCCTGTGTGGAGTTTGCAAGTTCTCCCTGTGTCTGCGTGGGTTTCCTCCGGGTGCTCCGGTTTCCTCCCACATGCCAAAGACTTGCTGGTTTATAGGTTAATTGGCCATCATAAAAAAATTGCCCCTAGTATAGGTAGGTGGTAGGGAAATATAGGGACAGGTGAGGATGTGGTAGGAATATGGAATTAGTGTAGGGTTAGTATAAATGGGTGGTTGACGGTCGGCACAGACTCGGTGGGCCGAAGGGCCTGTTTCAGTGCTGTATCTCTAAATAAAATAAAATAAATTAATTAAATAAAATAAAACAACACAACTGATTGCAACTCAACTGAAGGCATCATAGCACAATTCAACACGGCACAACTCAACACAATTCAGTACAACCCAGCAGACCAAACACAACAAAACACATTGCAACTCTCCTGAATGCATCACAGCACATCTCAATGCAACCCAACTCAACGCAACCCAACCCAACATAAATCAACACAGGCCAATGCAAATCGACTAAACTCAGAAGACATCAGTACAACTCAGCACAAGTCAACTCAACTTTCTGATGAAAGGTCACAGACCTGAAACTTTAACTTAATTTCTATCTTCACAGATGTGGCCAGATCTGCTGAGTATTTCCAGCATTTTCTTTTTTTATTACAACTGAACACTGAACTTGGCCCAACACAACTCTACCCAACGAAACTGCACTCAGCACAGCTCAGCTACACTCAACAACACAACTTAAACTGACTCAATTCAAATCCACTGATTGCTACTCAACAGAAGCCAACACAATTGGACTCAACTCACCTTGACTCAGCAGAACGCAACACAGCATCGGCCATTTCAGCATAGGTCAACACAACACAACACAATCTAACACAATTCAATGCAACTCAGCAAAAGCCTATTCAACTCAACACAAGCAAATGCAACACAACTCAGCTCCACCCAACACAACTGCACTCAGCTCAACACAGTTCAATACAACTCAAAACAAGTCAACACACCACAACATATCTCTAACCAATGCAAGTCAACGCAAGTCATCACAAGTCAGTGCAAGCCATCAAAACTCATAACAAGCTAATGTCACAAAATTTAACTAATCAAAACTCAGCTCAACACAACATACCACAGGCCATAACAGCACAGGCCAATGCATCACAACACAACACAGCTCAACTGAACACAACGGGACAGAACCAAGCTCAACACAAAACAACTCAGCACAACTCCACAACACAAAACAACGCAACACAACTCCACAACACAAAACAACGCCGCACAACTCCGCTCAACACAAAACAACGCAGCACAACTCCACAACACAAAACAACGCAGCACAACTCCACTCAACACAAAACAACGCAACACAACTCCACTCAACACAAAACAACACAACACAACTCCACTCAACACAAAACAACACAACACAACTCCACAACACAAAACAACACAACACAACTCCACAACACAAAACAACACAACACAACTCCACAACACAAAACAACACAACACAACTCCACAACACAAAACAACACAACACAACTCCACAACACAAAACAACACAACACAACTCCACAACACAACACAACTCCACAACACAACACAACTCCACAACACAACACAACTCCACAACACAACACAACTCCACAACACAACACAACTCCACAACACAACACAACTCCACAACACAACACAACTCCACAACACAACACAACACAACTCCACAACACAACACAACACAACTCCACAACACAACACAACTCCACAACACAACACAACTCCACAACACAACACAACTCCACAACACAACACAACTCCACAACACAACACAACTCCACAACACAACACAACTCCACAACACAACACAACTCCACAACACAACACAACTCCACAACACAACACAACTCCACAACACAACACAACTCCACAACACAACACAACTCCACAACACAACACAACTCCACAACACAACACAACTCCACAACACAACACAACTCCACAACACAACACAACTCCACAACACAACACAACTCCACAACACAACACAACTCCACAACACAACACAACTCCACAACACAACACAACTCCACAACACAACACAACTCCACAACACAACACAACTCCACAACACAACACAACTCCACAACACAACACAACTCCACAACACAACACAACTCCACAACACAACACAACTCCACAACACAACACAACTCCACAACACAACACAACTCCACAACACAACACAACTCCACAACACAACACAACTCCACAACACAACACAACTCCACAACACAACACAACTCCACAACACAACACAACTCCACAACACAACACAACTCCACAACACAACACAACTCCACAACACAACACAACTCCACAACACAACACAACTCCACAACACAACACAACTCCACAACACAACACAACTCCACAACACAACACAACACAACTCCACAACACAACACAACACAACTCCACAACACAACACAACACAACTCCACAACACAACACAACACAACTCCACAACACAACACAACTCCACAACACAACACAACTCCACAACACAACACCACAACACAAAACAACGCAACACAACTCCACAACACAAAACAACGCAACACAACTCCACAACACAAAACAACGCAACACAACTCCACAACACAAAACAACGCAACACAACTCCACAACACAAAACAACGCAACACAACTCCACAACACAAAACAACGCAACACAACTCCACAACACAAAACAACGCAACACAACTCCACAACACAAAACAACGCAACACAACTCCACAACACAAAACAACGCAACACAACTCCACAACACAAACAATGCAACACAACTCCACAACACAAAACAACGCAACACAACTCCACAACACAAAACAACGCAACACAACTCCACAACACAAAACAATGCAACACAACTCCACAACACAAAACAACGCAACACAACTCCACAACACAAAACAACGCAACACAACTCCACAACACAAACAATGCAACACAACTCCACAACACAAAACAACGCAACACAACTCCACAACACAAAACAACGCAACACAACTCCACAACACAAAACAACGCAACACAACTCCACAACACAAAACAACGCAACACAACTCCACAACACAAAACAACGCAACACAACTCCACTCAACACAAAACAACGCAACACAACTCCACTCAACACAAAACAACGCAACACAACTCCACAACACAAAACAACGCAACACAACTCCACAACACAAAACAACGCAACACAACTCCACAACACAAAACAACGCAACACAACTCCACTCAACACAGTGCAAACCAATGCAACTGAACACAAGCCAACGCAACTCAAAACAAGACAATTCAATGAAACTCAACTAATCAAAGCTTAATTCAACATAACACAAACTGAACACAAACAATTGAGCACAAGGCAACACAATTGGACTCAGCTCAGCTCAACTGAACACGACACAAGCCATAATAGCACAGACCAATGCATCACAACACAACAAAACTCAACTGACCACAATAGAACACAACAAAGCTCAACCCAACACGATGCAACTCCACTCCACGCCAAGCAACTCACGTCCAGACAACTCAACACCACACAACCATCTCCACCCCATCCCACTTCACTCCAACACAGTAAACTGGGTAAGTTCTAAACCTACTGTAGTGCAGCAGCATTATTGTTGAGGTGTAATCTGACAGGGGCCTGGTAGCTGTTCAGATTCCCAACATCTCTTGTACAAATGGACTGTGCTGCCTGTTCAGAAGCGAAGCATTTCAGTACACAAGCAAATGCATTTCCTGCGATGTATACTGTCAGAAAGGCCACTATTCACCAAGTGTTAATAGCCTCCATCTATCAGGAGTTTGGGTTGATCTCTGTACATTGCCCTGTGGAGCTGACTGCAAATCCAGTCTCACAAACCCTTCCTGCCTACAGGAGAGATTGGTCACATTGGAGGGATTCTCTTCAGATGAAGAGAAGAGAGGGGAACAATACAAGACATCGCAGAGAGGATTGCTACTTACAGTTTCACCTCGTTGTCCAGGATGTCCAGGTAATCCGTCCTTACCGGCTGGGCCCTAAAAAGCGATTGTATAGAGAGACATCATTTAGCAGTTGATAACATTTGTTGGAACAGTTAATTACTATAAAATAAATTGTTACAGGGAACTGGGTGGGATTGTCACCTCTAAGACCAGGGCTTGAATCTATTTCAGAATGATGGGATGAAAGCCCACTCTGTCTGCTGGTTCTAAGGGTCCACTGAGAAGCTTTAGACACCAGCACACACCTGGCGCAAAGCAATCTCACTCCCAGAGGCCACTGGTGAGGGATGTGGAAAAACAGCAGATTGATGCAGTAAGAGCTCTTTCTCCACATTGCAATGAAGCATATTGGCCTGTGTAGAGGGAGCTTTACTCTGTATCTAACCCTGGTTTTTTTTTTTTTTAAGGTGACCTTTATACCCCAGGCCCCCTTTCATATATTTCATGGCGAGGGGGCATTTATTCCTCAGGCCCCCTTGATATACATATTTAAATTTTTAAAAATAACTTTATTAAAAACAGATAAACAAAAAACTCAAATTAAAATGCCATTCTCGGTGTCGACGATGCACTCCAGTCCCTGCGGTGCCCACCGGTCGCGGAAGGCCTCAAACGTGCCAGCGGACACCGCATGCTCCTTCTCCAGGGACACCCAGGCGCAAACATAACCGCGGAAGAGGGGCAGGCAATCGGGGAGGACGGACCCCCCGACGGCCCGCAGCCTGGACCTGTGAATTGCCACCTTGGCCAGGCCCAGGAGCAGACCGACGAGGAGATCCTCCTCCCGGCCCACGCCCCTCCGCACTGGTTGCCCAAAGATCAGGACCGTGGGACTGAAGTGCAGCCAGAACTTGAGGAGCAGCACCTTCAGATACTCAACCTCGCACAGTCCATATATATGTGAAACATAGACTCGTCCAGGCCGCAGAAAGTACAGGCCACCTGGGAGTCCATGAACCTACTTAAAAGTCTATTGCACGGGACTGCCCTGTGCAACACCCTCCACCCCAGGTCCCCGATGTAAAGGGGGAGGATTCCCATGTAGAGTGACCTCCATTGGGGTTTCCCCTCGCCGTCAGATGGCAATGCGGACCGCCAGGGCGTGTCCGGCCGGCTGACGAGGGCGAGGAAGTGGAGAGTGTGCAGGAGCAGCCCGTACAGGAAACCCATCAGCGCTGATTGGAATGGCACGGAGGGCATTTCCGAGAGGCTGCTCGGGTTGTGCGGGACCGGCTCCCGAGGAGGGGTTCGGGGCCTGGGTCCGATGAGCAGTTCCGGCTGAGCGGAGGTCAGCTTGACCGGGATCGCTCCGCACTCCCGAGTCCCCTCGCCACCCGCAGTGAGGGGCGTCCCGGGAGCTGCGGCTACTCATCCGCCCGCTGGTCTGTCCCCGGAGTTGGCCACCTGGACAGCCGAGGCGCTCTCCTCCGCCGGCGGGGGAACACCCTGACTGGAAGCGACCATGTTCCAGACTTGGAATAGATCCCGGTAAATGACAGGCAACTCCCTCAGAGTGGCGCGGCTAATGGTCTCCGCTGGGAGCTGCGTGTCGTCTTGAAGGCAGTGACATTGGCGGAAAAAATACGTCGCCAGCGCACACCATCTGGGAGGACGCTCGATGTACAGGTATCTCTGCAGGGTCCGAGTCGCAGCCTGGGTGCGGACGCACACCAGCGACTGGCTGTCCTCCTCGATCGGGAGACTCAGGACCTCGGCAGAGACCCAGTGTTTCCTCTTGTCCCAGAAGAAATCGAAGAGTTTCTTCTGGATCTTGGTGGCGAATGCAGGGGACGGGGCCAAAGTGACCAACCGGTACCACAGCATGGAGGCCACCAGTTGGTTTATGACCAACGCTCGGCCCCTGTAGGAAAGCACTCGGAGCAGTCCTGTCCAGCGCCCCAGCCGAGTGGTGACTTTCGCCTCCAACTCCTGCCAGTTTGCCGGCCAGGCTTCCTCAGCGGGGCTAAGATGCACTCCCAGATAGAGGAGGTGCGTGGTGCTCCACGCAAAAGGTGTCACCTCCTCCGGCAAGGAGTCCATCCACCACATTTCTCCCAATTGATCCTCGCGGAGGACACGGCAGAAAAGGTCTTCTGGCAGTCGCGCATCCTCCGCAAGTCAACGGGATCTGTGATCGCGAGGAGCACGTCGTTGGCATAAGCCGAGAGGACGACCCGCATGGCCGGCTCGCGCAGAGCCAATCCCGTCAACCTCCTGCAAAGCAGGCACAGGAAGGGCTCCACGCAGATGGTATACAATTGGCCGGACATGGGGCATCCCTGACGCACTCCTCTCCCAAAGCGAAGGGGCACAATCAAGGACCCGTTAACCTTGACTAGACACTCTGCGGCGGCGTATAAAAGTCGGACCTGGGCCACAAAATGCGGCCCGAGTCCGAAAGCGTGCAGAGTCCCGAAAAGGTATCCGTGATCCACCCTGTAGAACGCCTTCTCCTGATCGAGGGAGAGAAAGGCGACCGACTGACCATTCCTCTGGGAAAGATGGATCAGGTCCCGGAACAGGTGGATGTTGTCCTGGATGGACCTGCCTGAGACCGTGTAGGACTGGTCGTGGTGGATCATTCTTGAGGGGCCTCATGTACAGAGGCCTCCCTCTCCCCTCCATCCTGAGGAGTAGGGAGCTCCTGCTCAGGCTTTACAGACTTGATGGTGGTGGTGGCAGGGAGAACCTGGGGACCCGAAACAGGAGACAGCTCCCCTCCACAGATGGGACCTGCACCTCAGGGTTACCTCTGTTACCTCTGTGGAGGGATGGCTTCTCCTCTTTTCCCCAGTTGGGCGCAGAGGCTCAGAAACCTCGATGTCATCTCAGGCCTCTGCACCCTCCTTTTTTTTTTAGTTACTCTGGGCCTGAGCCCAGCCCTGGGACAGTGAATTCCCTGGGAACAGGGCTTGGGCTGAGTTCAGGCTCGGCTGTGTCATGGTGTCCAGGAGACGCGCCTCTTGGTGTTTATTTTTTCCCCGCACCTTCCTTCCACTTGGACGGGCATTCGCCTCCCTGCTGGAGGCTGTGAAAACCACAGTCTCCGGAACCGTCTGAGCAGCGTCTGTAGGATGTGTGGGGGGAGTGGGAGGAGGTGCAGTGGCACCACCCTGGGCCGCCGAGGGGGAGTTGGCGGCCGGGAGGTTGGGGCTGTTCTTATGAACATGCCCCACCCCCTTGCAGACATGGCACCGCGCCCCATCCGAGGTCCAGAAGACGCGGTGGGCCGTCCCCTGGAACTCCACATTGAAGTGGCCCTCCAAGACCTCCTCCCGCACCAGCTGTATAAATAGCTGGCAGTGGAAGGAGTAGACATGCCGGAGGCTGTTCTCCTGAAGACCGAGCAGGACTGGGATGATCCCTGACCTCACCACCCCCAGAAGGTGCAGCTGGAGGAGGAGGAGCTCACTGGGAATGAAGGGTGGGACATTTGATAATATTATTCGCTGCACCCCCCAGAGGGTCCACCAGCAGCGAAGTCCCCCCCACGGTGATCCCTTTATTCAGCAACAGGGACACCGCCCGCTCGGTCTTCAGGAAGAACACAGCATTTCCCATACATCTTTGAGGCTGCCACAATGGCCGAGGGGCCAACAACCTCGGCCATTGTCGTAACACAAGCCTCATAGGGTGTAACTCTTTCGCCCCATGCTTTGATTTTAAGATTTTAAATGGTGACGTGGCCACAGGAGCGGCTGCCACAGCTGCTGCAGCATAGGAGGGCCCCGCCACCGGAGAGGACTGAGAAGCCATGGGGTCGAAGAGTTACACCCACTGTGTGTTGAGAGTAAAAAAAAAGTAAATACAATAATAAATCAAAAATGCAAACACTTAAAGGATGTAGCAAAGGGGAAGTGGCTGAGGGAGAGGAAGGCCAGGAGGAATCAGTCTTTGTTAGTATTGCACGTCTTGTCGCTGGTCTTCCAGTTGGGAGGGTGGGGTGATGTCTTCACCTGGGTCAGCTGTAAGCTGCCCAGGCACACGCCTCTTTCGATGTTGAGATAATAAGTCTCTTCACCTGGGCAGCTCCAGCTGTCCCAGGCTCGGTATTTGGGCTGGGGAGGGAGCTCCCTATCCAAAGGTGTTAAACACAGGAGCTCCCTATTGAACAATACAGCCCCACCCAAGGTCTTCAGGTCTCTTCTTCCCCCACCCCCAACAATCAATGAAAAAGACTTCAATGTGAAACAAACTCACAGAAGAGCTTCCAGTTCTCTGCCTTCCTTTGTTGCCAATGTGGAAAAAACCTTTCTTTCAATCTCAGTCTCTCCCTCTTGCAGCAGGCACAC
This sequence comes from Heterodontus francisci, assembly GCF_036365525.1. Classification (NCBI taxonomy): domain Eukaryota; kingdom Metazoa; phylum Chordata; class Chondrichthyes; order Heterodontiformes; family Heterodontidae; genus Heterodontus; species Heterodontus francisci. Next base: position 3,955,726 of record NC_090402.1, on the reverse strand, counting down.
AGCCTCCAGCCTCTTCACACAGCCACAGTCAACTGCACCTCGTTAACCACTCAGCACCTCCAATTAGGAAGCAGCCAACCCCCGTGCTGCAGTACCTGTCCCGGGAGTGTTTGATGGGGACAGTGTAGAGGGAGCTTTACTCTGTATCTAACCCCATGCTATCCCTGTCCCGGGAGTGTTTGATGGGGACAGTGTAGAGGGAGCTTTACTCTGTATCTAACCCCGTGCTATCCCTGTCCCGGGAGTGTTTGATGGGGACAGTGTAGAGGGAGCTTTACTCTGTATCTAACACTGTGCTATCCCTGTCCTGGGAGTGTTTGATGGGGACAGTGTAGAGGGAGCTTTACTCTGTATCTAACACCGTGCTGCACCAGTCCTGGGAGTATTTGACGTGACTTGTCTAAAGCAGGGTTGTCCAACATATGGCCCACAGGATCTGGCTGTCATAGGTTTCTATCCGATCCACGGATGTAAACTGTACTGGGCTGTTCCTCATCCCCAGGGTCGCTAACGTGTGCATACATGGACACCAGTGTTCATGGTAAAAAAGTTTGAGGTCCGTGACTGGCAATTTCAGAAATTTCATTTCCCATTGCCTTCTTCTTTCAGACTGGCTTTAAAAAGATATGGCAATGTCAGTTTCACAGCTGACAGGTGCTGGGAACATGAATAACGGTTTCTGAACTGTGGGCAGCTTCGGGGTTTTCCGGCAGGTTCCAACTTTTTAAAAACTTTTTTTTCTAACCCCTGCCCTACCTTGCCTGGGAGCGTTTGATGGAACAGTGTAGAGGGAGCCTTCCCCTGTTGACCTAGAAAAGCAACTAATGACAGAAATAGTATAATGTAGAAGGACGCACTCATCGTGCCCTCGACCGCTCTAGCTGGTCCCACTCCCCCGTTCTTTCTCCATAGCCTTGCAGATCATTCCATTTCAAGTATATATCCAGCTCCCTTTTGAAACTCACTAATGAATCTATTGAATGGTTGATGTTATTTGGTAATATGTGAGGGAGGAACTATTGCGGGTTCTGATAAACCCTAGGACGTTATTTCCGAGTGAAGTGCACATTTCGTCAATCATTAAAATAGTAAAATAATATCTCAAAGAGCCTCTATATTTTGAGAGTGTGAATCTGGATCTACTTACAATCTGATAATAAATGTGATAAGTTCCTGGGACTACTTACAGGAGGTCCTTTGGGTCCAGCAAATCCCATTGGTCCCTGAGGTCCAGGTGGTCCCTAGAATGTAAACATAAGCAAATTGAAGAAAAACAAAAGGAAGTTGTGCATTTTATAGCCTTTAATGACCTCAGGACATCCTAAAGTGTTTTACAGACAATTAAATACGTTTTCGATGTGTAGTCACTGTTGTAATGTTGGAAACATGGCAGCTAATTTGTGTATAGCAAGATCCCATAAACAGCCAATGAGAGAAATAACCAGATAATCAGGATCAATATTTGCCCAAAACATCACGGAGAACTGGCCTGCTTTCTTCAAATTAGTGCCATGGGATCTTTTACATCCACCTGACAGGGCAGAAGGGGTCTCGGTTTCCTGTCTCATCCAAACAGACATGGAAAGATAGTTGGTTACTCCCATTGGCTTAAACTGCCAGTTGGTATAATTTGCACATCATTGGCTGCATTACTGAGATGCCCAAGCGAATGGCAGCCAAATCGGAGTTGGATGACCATTCATCAACCAAGCAAGTGTCTGCTGATGAGTGGGTACGGCAATGGTTTCTCAGAGCTCCAGTTGTGCATTACCGCGGAGTTGGTGCTATGGCATAGTTCTGCTGTTCTGAGACTTTTGAGTTTACAGCTATACCTTGGTGGCACTAGCAGGTGCCACATAGAGGGGTCAGAGATACGTTGGCAGGAACATGTCACATGACATTCACCTGTCCATTCAGCTGTAATCTGTGAATATCCAAACATGATAACAAAATATGGACAATGGACCGAGTCAGACAATCTTTAACAAATGGTGAACAACACAGAAAAGCGTATGTCCAGGCCAATCAAATTTTGGCAAAGGAAAGCTGATCCTCATTGGATAGTCCAGAACTAATCTCCACATGGATTGGGTAGTTCAGAGATGGTTTTTTGACCTATATTGTGCTTTGTTTTTGCAATGAGAACTTTTCTTTCCATTTGGAACCTACTGTTGGTTCTTGTTGCCCGTCCAAAATAATCAATGCACAATGCCGACACTTTCATTTCTGAATACTTGGAAGTCAACTATTCCTCAAAGGCACAAATCTGAGCGGACGGATGAAAGCTGAGGTGCATCCAATGTACATGCTCAAGACATGTGATAAAGAAAGTCTGCACTGAGTGCTGTTGGAGGGCACAGAGTGTGAACAAGGGAGTTTGGTAAGTGAAGGAGTTTGGTAAGGAGGGGAACTATAAATTAATTAAAAAGTAAATTTGACTGCACTCAGTCGGAGCTGCGTGAATCAGCACGACCAGAGGAGCTATAAATAATGTGAATCAACAGGGTCCACTGTCGCTTGTAACCAGTCGGAATCCGTATTTGGAAAGAGAAAAAAGGGGGTGTGGCGTCCCAGGGAAGCAGGTAGGTGATTGGCTGGTGAGTATTGCATCTTAGGGACTGCGTCTCAACAACTGGCAGACTAAAACTGAAAAAAAAAATAATGTATTAATAATAAGGAACAAGTGAGTAGCTGGTATTATGTTTTTTGAGTAAGGTTTATTTTAAAGAGTGAACTGTATTGATTAGTAGTAGGATTTATCAGTACTAGTAAGGTTTTATTAATAGTTCTAAGATGTTTTAGTTTTGGTAACATTTCTTTTTTTAGCAGTAGCAAAGGGTCAACTAATAAATAAAAGAATGGCAGGGTTGCTTCAACCTCCATAGTGCATTTCCTGTGCTATGTGGGAGCTCCAGGATGCTTCCCGTATCTTGGATAACCATTTGTGCAGGAAGTGTCATCAATTGAAGCAACTTGAGTGGCAGCTGGCGACACTGCAGTGCATTCATGAAGATGAGAGCTACGTGGATAGCATGTTTATAGCTTACGATTATGCAGGAAGAGAGGCAATGGGTGACCACCAGGCAGTCAAAAAGAATCAGGCAGGTAGTGTAGGAGTCCCCTGAGTGCATCTCACTTTCCAACAGGTATTCAGTTCTGAATACTGAGGAAAGTGATGCTTCACCTGGGGAGTGCAGCCAGAGCCAAGTCCATGGCACCACGGGTGGCTCAGCTGCACAGGGGGTACAGGGAAGACTGGAAGAGCCATAGTGATAGGTGATTCAATAGTCAGGGGAACAGACAGGTGTTTCTGTGGCTGCAGACATGAATCCAAGATGGTGTGTTGCCTCCCTGGTGCCAGAGTCAAGGATGTCACTGAGTGGCTGCAGAACATCCTGAAGGGACTGAGTGAACAGCCAGAAGCTGTGGTCCACATCAGAACCAAAGACACAGGTAGAAAGAGGGATGTGGTCCTGCAGTCAAAATTTAGGGAGCTGGGAAGAAACTAGCAAGCAGGACCTCAAAAGTAGTAATCTCCGAATTACTCCCAGTGCCATGCTCAAGTGAGTATAGAAACAGAAGGATAAGGCAAGAGGGAGGGTTTTAGATTCTTGGGACTGGCTCTGGGGGAGATGGGGCCAGTACAGTCTGGACGGGTTGCACCTGAACAGAGCCAGGACTGAGTTCCTTGCGGGACGTTTTGCTAGTGCTGTTGGGAAGGGATGGGGACCTGAGGGTAGACTCAGTTGGGACAAAATCAGAAATGAAAATGGAAGGCAGAAATTAATGGATGAGTCTGGAAGACAGAGGAAACAAAGGTTAGAAAATAAAACAGTTTGGCAGTGCTCAAGGGTATCTATTTCAATGCACTGAGTATAGCAAATAAAGCAGATGAGCTGAGGGCACAGATAGACACGTGGCAGTATGATATCGCAGCTGTTACAGAAACATGGCTTAAGGAGGGACAGGAATGGCAGCTCAATGTTCTGGTTACAGGGTTTTCAGACGCGATAGGGAGAGGGATAAGAAAGGAGGGGGAGTGGCATTTTGGTCAAGGAAACTATTACAGCTGGGAGGAGGGATGATATGTTGGAAGGTTCATCAAATGAGGCCACATGGATTGAACTAAGGAACAATAAAGGGGCAGTCACACTGCTGGGAGTGTACTATAGACCACCAAACAGTCAGAGGGAGATAGAAGAGCAGATATGTAGGCAAATCTCTGAGAAGTGCAAGAACAATAGGGCAGTAATAGTAGGAGATTTTAATTACTCCAATATTAACTGGGATAGTTTTAGTGTGAAAGGAATTGAGGGAGCAGAATTCTTGAGGTGCATTCAGGAGAACTTTTTTGCCCAGTATGTAGCAAGTGCAACAAGAGAGGGTGCAGTTTTAGACTTAGTTTTAGGAAATGAAGATGGGCAGGTGGAAGGAGTGGCAGTGGGAGAGCATTTTGGTGATAGTGATCATAATTCAGTCAATTTTAACATAATTATGGAAAAGCACAGAGATAGAACAGGATTTAGAGTTCTCAATTGGGGCAAGGCCAATTTTACTAAACTGAGGATTGATTTAGCGAAAGTGGACTGGAAACAACTACTTGAAGGTAAATCAGTGTCAGAACAGTGGGAGGCATTCAAAGGGGAGATTCAAGGGGGTCAGAGTAAACATGTTCCAACAAAGAAAAAGGATGGGACAGCCAAATCTAGAGCCCCATGGATGTCAAGGAGCTTACAGGGTAAGATAATGCAGAAAAGGAAAGCTTATGTCCGACACCGAGAACTCAATACTACAGAAAGCCGAGAGTATAGAAAGTGGAGGGGTCAAGTCCAAAAGGAAATTAGGAAAGCAAAGAGTGGGCATGAAAGAATATTGGCAAGCAAAATCAAGGTGAACCCAAAGATGTTTTATCAATACATTAAGAGTAAGAGGATAATGAAGGAGAGAGCAGGGCCCATAAAAGACCAAAAAGGTAACCTATGTGTAGGGGCAGAAGATATTGGTATGATGAATACTTTGCGTCTGTCTTCACAAAAGAGAGGGACGATGCAGATATTGTAGTTAAGGAAGAAGGGTGTGAAGTATTGGATATCATCAACATAGGGAGAGAGGAAGTATTAATGGGATTAGCATCCTTGAAAGTTGATAAATCACCAGGGACAGATGAAATGTACCGCAGGCTGTTAAAAGAAGCAAGAAAGGAAATAGCGGAAGGTCTGACCATCATTTTCGAGTCCTCATTGGATACAGGTGTGGTGCCGGAGGATTGGAGAACTGCTAACGTTGTACTTCTGTTTAAAAAGGGGGCGAGGGATAGACGGAATAATTACAGACCAGACAGTCTAACCTCAGTAGTGGGAAAATTGTCATTTAGAAAGGCACAGATTAATCAAGGATAGTCAGCATGGATTTGTTAAGGAAAGATCTTGTCTGACCAACTTGATCGAATTTTTTGAAGAAGTAACAAGGAAGATAGATGAGGGTAGTGCAGTTGATGTGGTCTATATGGATTTTAGCAAGGCTTTTGACAAGGTCCCATATGGCAGACTGGTTAAAAAAATAAAATCCCATGGGATCCAGGGAAATGCAGCAAGGTCTATAAAAATAAAAGCAAAATAAAAGGCGGCACAGTGGCGCAGTGGTTAGCACCGCAGCCTCACAGCTCCAGCGACCCGGGTTCGATTCTGGGTACTGCCTGTGCGGAGTTTGCAAGTTCTCCCTGTGTCTGCGTGGGTTTCCTCCGGGTGCTCTGGTTTCCTCCCACAGCCAAAGACTTGCAGGTTGATAGGTAAATTGGCCATTGTAAATTGCCCCTAGTGTAGGTAGGAGAATGGTGGGGATGTGGTAGAGAATATGGGGTTAATGTAGGGTTAGTATAAATGGGTGATTGTTGGTCGGCACAGACTCGGTGGGCTGAAGGGCCTGTTTCAGTGCTGTATCTCTAAAAATAAATAAAATACTGCAGATGCTGGAAATCTGAAATAAAAACAAGAAATGCTGGAAATACTCAGCAGGTCTGGCAGCATCTGTGGAGAGAGAAGCAGAGTTAACGTTTCAGGTCAGAGACCCTTCTTCAGAACTGACAAATATTAGAAATGTAAAAGGTTTTAAGCAAGTAAAGCGGGGGTGGGGCAAGAGATAAAAAGGAGAAGGTGTTGATAGGACAGGGTCACAGAGAATAACTGACCAGCAGGTCATGGAACAAAGGCGAACGGTATGTTAATGGTGTGCTGAAAGACAAAGCGTTAGTACAGAGAGGGTGTGAATGACTGTAAAGTACAGAGCACTCCAAGCACAAACATAAAAAAACACATTAAAAAAACAAAACAGTGGGTAAACACAGTGGAAACGAACAAACTAAAAATCCTAAAATAAAATAACCAAATAAAAAAGGAAAAAGAAAAAAAAACTAAGCATAAAAAGGGGGACCCGTCATGCTCTGAAATTATTGAACTCAATGTTCAGTCCGGCAGGCTGTAGTGTGCCTAATCAGTAAATGAGATGCTGTTCCTCGAGCGAGTCTATACAAAATTGACTCAGTGGCAGGAAACAAAGGGCAATTGTTGATGCGTTTTTTTTGCGACTGGAGGGCTGTTTCCAGTGGCGTTCCACAGGGCTCAGTACTGGGTCCCCTGCTTTTTGTGGTATATATTAACGATTTGGATGTAAATGTAGGGGGCATGATCAAGAAGTTGGCAGACGACACAAAGATTGGCCGTGTTGTAGATAGCGAGGAGGATAGCTGTAGGCTGCAGGAAGATATTGATGGTCTGGTCAGATGGACAGAAAAGTGGCAAATGGAATTCAACTTGGAGAAGTGTGAGGTTATGTATTTGAAGAGGTCAGACAAGTAAAAGGAATACATGATTAATGGGAAAATACTAAGAAGAGTAGAGGAAGGGAGGGACCTTGGAGTGAATGTCCACAGATCCCTGAAGGTAGTAAGACAGGATAAGGCGGTTAAGAAGGCATACGGAATCCTTTCCTTTATTAGCCAAGGTATAGAATATAAGAGCAGGGAGGTTCTGCTGGAACTGTATCACTCATTGGTTAGGCCACAACTTGAGTACTGTGTGCAGTTCTGGTCACCACATTACAGAAAGGATGTAATTGCACTAGAGAGGGTACAGAGCAGATTTACGAGGATGTTGACGGGACTGGCAAAATGCAGCTCTGAGGAAAGATTGGATAGGCTGGGGTTGTTCTCCTTGGGACAGAAAAGACTGAGGGGAGATTTGATTGAGATGTACAAAATTTTGAGGGGCTTGGATAGAGTTGATGTGAAGGGACTATTTACCTTAGCAGAAGGGTCAGTAACTAGGGGGCATAGATTTAAAGTGATCAGTAGAAGGATTAGAGGGGAGATGAAGAAAAACCTTTTCACCCAGAGGGTGGTGGGGGTCTGGAACTCCGTCTGAAAGGGTAGTTGAGGTAGAGACCGTCAATTCATTCAAAGGAAGTCTGGATATGCACCTCAAATGCCGTAAACTGCAGAGCTACAGACCAAATGCTGGAAGGTGGGATTAGAATAGGTGGATCGTTTTACAGCCAGCACAGACACGATGGGCCAAGTGGCCTCCTTCTGTGCCATAAACTTTCTGTGATTCTATAAAGGCTACTTGAATCTAACTCTGGCAACGCCCTTTTACTGTGCCGAATTTCTTCATGGAATTTTGGAGGAAAAACTAGCTGCAAAGGACAAATTGATCTGATGCGGTCTGATCCTGACACAATGTAATATACCTGACTGTTAGGGACATAAAACCCTGACTGGTGTCAGCTCCTGATACCCTCATTCCCCACTGCTGAACTTGGAAGAGTAGAGAGTCTAAGACTGGGGACGAGCTTTACTCTACATCAAAACACTATGTGGAAACAACAGAAGAGAAGAGAAAGGATCTTGGTGATTGTATCTCCTTACCCTCTCACCAGACGGACCAGGTGGACCATCATTGCCGGAGCTACCCTGTAATTAGAGATGATTAGAGATGTTAGCTTCAGAAAGTGAAAGAATTATCACATGATATTGACAATAACACCACAAAGAATATTTCTGCAAATATCTTCATTCAATTAGAATTTCAGCAGGCAATAGTGGGTTTCTAGCAGGCTCATTGCCAAATATTCACCTCTGATCCCCATTTCCCACAGGTCCACATTGGAAGGGGCAGAGGGTCAGACACCTTTCATCTTTTGCGTAGACTGGGTGGGTTTAGAGCCTCCTCCCACTGCTCGGGGCACAATTGACAAGCATTCGAGGCAGTTTCAACCCAATCCTTCATGAGAGGGGTGGAGAGAACAAAACAGCCCCAAATATGGTGTAAACAACATGAAGAGGAGGGAAGAGATGATCATGGGACGGAGAGAGGGATATCTTGGCAGCAAAGAGAATGAGAGGGATAATTGGGAGTTGAGGTGGAGATTAAGGAAGTGGGGGGGATGTTGGGAGGAGGAAGTGAAGGGTAGATGTTGAGAGCCTCACTCTGTATCTAACCCCCGTTTTTTCTTTTCTTTTTGTTTCAAGATGGCCTTTATACCCCAGGCTCCTTTTATATATTTTATGTCGTGGGGGCCTTTATTTCTCAGGCCTCCTTTATATGCATATTTTTTAAAATAACTATTAAAATCAAATAAATCAACAAAAAACTCAAATTAAAATGCCATTTTCGGCGTCGACGATGCACTCCAGTCCCTGCGGTGCCCACCGGTCGCGGAAGGCCTCAAGCGTACCGGCGGACAAAGCATGCTCCTTCTCCAGGGACACCCGGGTGCGGACGTAACTGCGGAAGAAGGGCAGGCAATCGGGGAGGACGGACCCCCCACGGCCCGCAGCCTGGACCTGTGAACTGCCACCTTGGCCAGGCCCAGGAGCAGACAGACGAGGAGATCCTCCTCCCGGCCCAAGCCCCTCCTCACCGGGTGTCCAAAGATCAGGAGCGTGGGACTGAAGTGCAGCCAGAACGTGAGGAGCAGCCCTTTCAGATACTCAAAGAGGGGCTGCAACCTCGCACAGTCCATATATACGTGGAACACGGAATCGTCCAGGCTGCAGAAAGTCAAGGCGGCCTGGGAGTCCGTGAACCTACTTAAAAGTCTATTTCACGGGACTGTTCTGTGTAACACCCTCCACCCCAGGTCCCTGATGTAAATGGGGAGATCTCCCGCGTAGAGAGACCTCCATCGGGGTTTCCCCTCGCCGCCAGATGGCAACGCGGACCACCAGGCCGTGTCCGGCCGGCTGATGAGGGCGAGGAAGTGGAGAGTGTGCAGGAGCAGCCCGTACAACCCCAGTGCTGTACCTGTCCTGGGAGTGTTTGATGGGGACAGTGTAGAGGGAGCTTTACTCTGTATCTAACCCCGTGCTGTACCTGTCCTGGGAGTGTTTGATGGGGACAGTGTTGAGGGAGCTTTACTCTGTATCTAACCCCGTTTTTTTTTTTTTTTCTTTCTTTTTTTCTTTCTTTTTTTTTCTTTTTTTTTTTCTTTTTTTAACAATTGTCAAATAATTCTCAGGCAAGCCACAAGGATTTGGGAAAATCCCAACATCTTGGGAAATTGAACTGTCTGGGGCAATAGGGATGTATCTAACCCCGTGCTGTACCTGTCCTGGGAGTGTTTGATGGGGACAGTGTTGAGGGAGCTTTACTCTGTATCTAACCCCGTGCTGTACCTGTCCTGGGAGTGTTTGATGGGGACAGTGTTGAGGGAGCTTTACTCTGTATCTAACCCCGTTCTGTACCTGTCCTGGGAGTGTTTGATGGGGACAGTGTAGAGGGAGCTTTACTCTGTATCTAACCCCATTTTTTTTTTTACTCTGTATCTAACCCCGTGCTGTACCTGTCCTGGGCGTGTTTGATGGGGACAGTGTAGAGGGAGCTTTACTCTGTATCTAACCCCATTTTTTTTTTTACTCTGTATCTAACCCCGTGCTGTACCTGTCCTGGGCGTGTTTGATGGGGACAGTGTAGAGGGAGCTTTACTCTGTATCTAACCCCATTTTTTTTTTTTACTCTGTATCTAACCCCGTGCTGTACCTGTCCTGGGAGTGTTTGATGGGGACAGTGTTGAGGGAGCTTTACTCTGTATCTAACCCCGTTCTGTACCTGTCCTGGGAGTGTTTGATGGGGACAGTGTAGAGGGAGCTTTACTCTGTATCTAACCCCATTTTTTTTTTTACTCTGTATCTAACCCCTGTGCTGTACCTGTCCTGGGAGTGTTTGATGGGGGACAGTGTAGAGGGAGCTTTACTCTGTATCTAACCCCCGTGCTGTAACTGCCCTGGGAGTGTTTGATGGGGCAGTGTAGAGGGAGCTTTACTCTGTATCTAACCCCATTTTTTTTTTTACTCTGTATCTAACCCCCGTGCTGTAACTGCCCTGGGAGTGTTTGATGGGGCAGTGTAGAGGGAGCTTTACTCTGTATCTAAGCTGTAAAGTTAAGTTACCTTCGGTCCAGTTTTCCCTGTTGATCCTCTTGGACCACGTTCACCTCGCGGACCCTTTGATGATAAAAAAAAAAACAATCTTAGATCCACAGGAAAGAAACAGATGGATAGTCGATGTTTATAATGAGAAATCAAAGCATTAAAACATTGACAATTAGCAGTGATGCACTGGGATAGGTGATGATTATGTTGAGTAAATAGGTTCCTACTGTTGGGCCTCTCTGTCCTCTTGGACCTGTTTTTCCTGGAGTGCCCTGGATAGAAAGAAAGAATAGAAGGTTAGCAAAAGGAGAACTCTGACAGCTGAGTCAGCACTCACCCATCATTCAGTCACATTCCCAACCTCCAACATTCAGTAATCTTCATGCTCAGATATTTCTGCCATCCTAATGTGCTCTGGTTATATGTGACTCCAGTCCCACACCAATGTGGTTGACTTGTAGTTGCCTCTGAAGCAGCTGAGCAAGTTGTATCAGGGTAATTAACTGATGGGCAATAGATGTGGGTCTTGTCAGTGATGCTCACATCCTGAGAATGAATTTAAGAAATTTACCTATGAATCAGGCAGTTAAAATCACCCAGGTTACTGACGCACTGGAAAGTCAATCCCTGAATCCTGGCATCTCCAATTTTAACCTAAATTCAACAGGCGGCAAGGTCTGCCCGTTACATCTTTACATCTGCCCCTCGGCTCATCAGGACCAACTGCAATTTTACCTCATGACCTGTGTGGGGAAGCTGACCCACCGGCCAATGGCCAGTCAGGACCCGCCGGGCAACAGCCAGTCAGGACCCGCCGGCCAACGGCCAGTCAGGACCCGCCGGCCAACGGCCAGTCAGGACCCGCCGGCCAACGGTCAGTCAGGACCCGCCGGCCAACGGTCAGTCAGGACCCGCCGGCCAATGGCCAGTCAGGACCCGCCGGCCAATGGCCAGTCAGGACCCGCCGGCCAATGGCCAGTCAGGACCTGCCGGGCAACGGCCAGTCAGGACCCGCCAGCAAAAACAAGATACTTTTTTTCCTTTGTAGGGCTAAGGGAGCTGGGATTGTTCTCCTTTGAGGAGGGAAAGTTAACGGGATTTAAAAGAGATGTTCAAAATTATAAAGGGTTTTGATCGAGTAAATAAGGAGAAACTATTTCCAGTGGCAGGAGGGTCGGTAACCAGAGTGACACAGATTGAAGATCATTGGCAAAAGAATGAGAGGGGGAGATGAGGAGAATGTTTTTTACACAGTGAGTTGTTGTGATCTGGAACGCGCTGCCTGAAAGGGCGGTGGAAGCAGATTCAATAATAACTTTCAAAAGGGAATTGGAGAAATACTTGAAAAGGAGAAATTTGCAGGGCTGTGAAAAAAGAGGAGGGGAGTGGGGAGTAATTGGACAGCTCTTTCAAAGAGCCAGCACAGGCACGATGGGCCGAATGGCCTCCTTCTGTGCTGTAACGTTCTATGATTCCATGAGGAGCAGGGGTTGGATGTTTCTCTGTGATCAGACACAGACTCCATATCAAAGAATCAGCTAGGAGGTATCTTGGACTTTGATAGTATCCCAACACCGGCTGGGGGCAGAGGGAGGGCATATGTGCGACTATCTAACACAACAATGCTCATGTCTTGTCCAACTCCTCTTCCAGTTCCTAACTCCCGACATCACATGCCCCGGTATGTGAACCCTACGCTGCTGTTGGAAAATTGAAGCAGAAAATGCACTAAATTCCAAAGTCAACTGTGGCCCTTATTAAAGACTGGCTACCCGACCCGAACCTGACCAAACACGACTATATGTGTCCGGTTCAGGTCGAGACTATATTCTGTGTCCAGCGTTCAGGCTCGGGTTGGATTGGATTCGGGTGGGCTGTGGTTGGGACGGGCCCGGGTTGCGTTTTAATTTTATACCCGAGCCAGGCTTTAGCCCTTATAGAACCCTATCTCCAGGGTCGTCTTACCAGAGTTCCCAGAACTCAAGATTTATGTTTTTTTTCTGGCTCTGTATGGTCAGATTGGCAGGATAACAAACCTGGTGCAGCTAAAGCAATGAAACAGCTGAGGCATCTGTTCCCAGTGCAGTCACGTGAGGATCTCAGAATATAAACGTTGCCTGGCCAGAGATAGATGTTGTGTAATGATCCCTTTTACAAACTGCAATCTTGTTAAAGACTGGATGGACAGAAGCACTGTCGATCTTTACTCATCTGTTTAACCTCCCTGTACCTTTTAAAGGAGTGGTATGAATACGAGGGGGCCATTCAGCCCTTCGAACCTGTTCTAGCATTCAATTAGGTCATGGCTGATCTGTATCTTAGCTCCATCCTGGCAAACATGCCTTCAGTTCTTTCAGCCCTATACCACGTCTCCCCCCGATCTCTCTCCCCTCATTTAAGGTGCTCCTTAAACTCTCTCTCTTTGACCAAGCTGTGCTAATATCTCACTATGCAGCTCCTGTGAAGCACCTTGGGATGTTTCACTAGGTTAAAGACACTATATAAAGGCAAGTCATTACTGTTGTATATTTACCCGCCTTGGTTCTGTAATCCGTTAATTCCCTTATCCGGAAAAGTCTATCGATCTCAGTTTTTAAGTTTCAAATAGCCTCCAGCCTCAACAGCTTTCTGGGAGAGAGCGTTCCAGATTTCCCCTCCCCTTTGTGCGAAGAAGTGCTTCCTGACATCACTCTTGATGAATCTGTGCTGCACTCCCTGCGAGACCAATATCTCTTTCCTGAGCTGTGTAACTGAACAGTTAACCCAGATAGGGTCTGACCAGAGCATGATATAAACTGTAACTCGTTCATTTTTAACATAACACCCCTTAAATCAGTGACTGGAGGAAACTCAAACCTGTTTGCCAAACATCAACTGCCAGCACTGGGATCCTGGCTTCCGTCTTATTTATAAAACACATAAACTCAACAGCCTGAAACGGCACAGGGAGGTCCGAGAAGGGTGACAATCAGGAGAGGAATGTTACTGACACCTCAGCTGGGACATTCCCTCCTTAGAGTCAGCAGACAGAATAGGAAACTTTAACCATTTAATAACCTGGGCTGAATCCAAAATCCCTCCCCCACCAACTCCTGTCCTCCGCCCTCCCGACGACCTTGCCAAGGTTCAGGGTGGGGGGGTGGGGAGGGAGCCAGTTCCTTTGTTTGATGATCAATGGGAATTGGTTCAGGGGAAGCATCTCAGTTATCCACTGGTCAAAGCAGCTGGAGATGACAGCGGAGGATCGACCAACTGGACAACCCCCCACCCAACCACCGCACCCCCCCGAAAAAAATTGAAGATATCCCCCCTCCAAAGTCCCCTTTGTAAGGGAGTCACATTTAAATAATTGAAATAGGATTTAATTTCTTTGAGAAGGAACTAAAGTGGAACTATGATGATCAGGACATCCCTGTTGGACACTGGGTAAAGAGATACCAGAAACTACTGAATTTAACAAGCTTCCATTAGACTGAGATCAACAGTCATCTGACCTTGTAACCATCTTCCAGTAAAAGCCCAAATCCAGCACTCCACTGGCTGAAGAAGCTGCATGAAGCCTGACTCTGTTCCAGAGTCTTTGTCCTGTAGTCAGCAAATATTTCCCTGGATTACGCAAGTCCGATAATCAGCCTGCCTCACTGCCACGGTTCCGCATTAAGCAATATCCTAAAATACTGCAGGACGCTGCCCCTGGTTCTCCAACTCTCGCTGGCTGGAATAGCTCAGATTTTTTGGTTGAGGGAAGGCTGAAGATCACAGCATCAGCTGGTCTAGGATCCTACTGAGATCAACACCCGTGAAGTGAAGGCTAGTGTTCCCAACCCAAAACATCCACGAGAGCTGTTTAAACAAGCAAATTGGGTCCCATTCCAGTTGTTGGACCCCGATTGCAACTTTCAAGGGTGGATGTGTCAATCCCATTCTTCAGGCAGTGAGAGGGTGAGGAACCAGCAGGACTGAAAGAGGCAGGAAGAGTTTTGGGGTCTTATTTTAGATTTCTGCTGGGTCAATAACTTGCAATTCAATGCTCAACCCAAGAGTTTCCCCCAGACAGGCCGAGAAACCAATCTTCAACACACTGCACAAACCCCTCTCCTCCTTTGTGCCTTACATTACTCTTTGTCCCACCCCACCCAGTTTATCTCTGAATCATTAAAGTCACCCGTAAAGTATCATTAGGCCCTGCTTTTCTTGCATTTCTATCTAAATTATCGACACATTTGTTCGGTGGAATATGATTCACCCCCAAAGGGGTAACAGATCTGGCTTTATTTTTCTGTGTCCTGCACTGTGGGCCTCGGCCCTTTATAACCCAGTCTGTCCCCTACACTGTGAGTCTCAGTAAGAGAATGTGCAGGGCAATTCCTCACTGGACTGTGGGAAAACACAAAAAACATTTTAAAACAAAGCCTCTCTTCATATAATAAACCCTCACCCCTTCCACTTCAGCTACTTAACTCAGTTCCTGTGATAAAAAGCCCCTTCCTAGATCGCAGAACATGTCACATTTCCCACATAACATCTGCCAGTTATTAAACACAGACTTACCCTCACTCCTTTCTCACCATTTGCTCCCAGGAATCCTGGGAATCCAATCGAACCCTGGAAAGATCAAAAGAGAGAAAAATCATTAACAGGAACCAGGAACGGCAGGAACACCAGATTGGAACTGCCTCTCAACTGCGGGAGATTGACTTACTTTTGGGCCTTGTCTTCCTGGGTATCCTGGCAACCCCGGAACTCCGAGCTTTCCCTAGAGCAATAAAGGAAATAGGTTAACTGGATAGCAGGAACACACGCCTTTCCCTTAATCCCTCTTACAGGAGACAGGTGGACTGGGAGAACACAACATTGAGGAAAGCTTTCAGACAGCTGGAAATCACAGCTCCCAATGTGGATCTTTCAATCAACAGCACTGCGGATTGGGGAGTTAACCCCAGGATCATTGAGCCCTATTTGCAGGGATGGGGTCTTCCACTCACGGAGTTTACCCTTGTGTTTCTGTTATTCTGCAAAGTAAATGATTACTTCATACTGTCACATAAGGGTATTTAGCATCAGGAAATATCCAATTGTCCCTACCCCACCTACCTACCATATCCTTCACCCCCATCCCCCAACCTTCTCATTGTACAGCATATTGCTCAACCCCACCAACTCACCATATCCATTCACAACTCCTCAGATACTGAAGCAGTCAATGCCCACATGTAGCAAGACCTGGACAACATGCAGGCTCAGCCTGATAAATGGCAATTAACATTTGTGCCACACAAGTGCCAGGCAATGACCATCTTCAACAAGAGAGAACCTAATCATCTCCCTTGACATGGGCATTACCATCACTGAATCCCCCATTATAAACATTCTGGGGGTTACCATTGACCAGAAACTGAACTGGAGTAGCCACATAAATACCATGGCTACAAGAGCAGGTCAGAGGCTAGGAATCCTGTGGTGAGTAACTCACCTTCTGACTCCCCAAAGCCTGTCCACCATCTACGAGGCACAAGTCAGGAGTGTGATGGAATACTCTCCATTTGCCTGGATGGGTGCAGCTCCAACAACACTCAAGAAGCTCGACATCATCCAGGACAAAGCGGCCCGCTTGATTGGCACCCCATCTACAAACATTCACCCCCTCCACCACCGACATACAGTGGCAGCAGTGTGTACCATCTACAAGATGCACTGCAGCAATGCACCAAGGCTCCTTAGGCAGCACCTTCCAAACACATGACCTCTACCAACTAGAAGGACAAGGGCAACAGATGCATGGGAACACCACCACCTGCAAGTTCCCCTCCAAGTCACACACCATCCTGACTTGGAATTATATCGCCGTTCCTTCACTGTCGCTGGGTCAAAATCCTGGAACTCCCTTCCTAACAGCACTGTGGGTGTACCTACCCCACATGGACTGCAGTGGTTCAAGAAGGCAGCTCACCACCACCTTCTCAAGGGCAATTAGGGATGGGCAATAAATGCTGACCTGGCCAGCGACACCCACATCCCATGAAAGAATTAAAAAAAGATCACTCATCCCTACTGTCATGCTCACGTAAAGGGCAGTGATGAAAATACAGAACCCAAACTAAAGAGTTATAAAGAATTGACTTTTGCCTTAAAAAAGTGAACATTGTGCTGCAAAATGGCCACCAAAGGTCAAACAACCTGGCCCTGCATATTCAAACTGTCTATCTGTCGATTATGGACTAAAGGAAACATTCCAAGCTAAGAGGTGTCAACGACATCCATCCTGAACCCATCAAGAGATATTTTTGAATTGAATGGGATCTTATGAAACAAAGAAGATGTGAAGTAGCCACATCTAAGTCTATTGTTGGTCACTACAGGGAGGGGGTTCTGCACTTCCTTACAGAGATAACGTGAGAGATTTTGACCTTCAAAGGTAGCTCTCTGGAGAGATGGAGAGATCAGAACAAACATCACTAAAGCCTTTCCAGTCATGAGCTGTGAGATATCCAGCAAAAGCCAAAGAAAGAGCTGCTGTGAATTCTACACTTCAATTTGTTGTAGCAGAGAAGGGAAAGTGATCGCTGTCTCCAGAATGAAGTCTCAACCACCAGAAAAATCTACAAGCAACCCAGGCCTGCAAATTTAAAAGGGAAATTGTCCTCCAAGAAGATTTATCAGGTTTACTGTAAACCCTGAACACCTACCTCACTTCAAACACTTACCCTTTTCTTCTCCATCTGTCCCTTGTGTGTGTGTGTGTGTGTGTGTGTATATGTGCGTGCGTGCGTACAAGTGAATGTGTGCGTTGGTGCAGTTGCAACCATTTTGGGAATGAATATTGCTCAATAAATAGTTAATCTTCTGTTTTAAAGCTACAAGAAAATCTGTTGCTATCTGTTTATTTGACAAATAAACACAAAGGGATTCAAACCTTAGTAACAAAAACACATGCTGCAGTCAGTTGGGAGCTACACAGTAGGGACCTCCCACACTCCTCACCACTTGGCTGTAACACCCACTACCTACCTTTCTCCCTGTATCGCTCATCCCCAACTACTCACCTTGTCACCAAAACCCTCAATCCTTCTCTTTTGAGAAACACATCTAATTGTCTCTGACCATATATCACTCTTTCCTTCAAAGACCTTATTCAGAATGTTACATGTGCAGGAAATGATTCCCGATGGAATCGGGTTATTGCTCAGCTTCACAGAATTGGGAAAGTGCCAAAGGTCACCCCATGCTAATTATTTTGGCAGCACGCTATTGGAAGTAGGGATTAAAAGTGTTTCTGACTGTACTTATTGGCTTTCCTCTCAGTGACACACTCGCTAATTCGAGCACTCAGAAGTGCAAACCCTGGGTGATCTGGAACTGTTTTGTCTTCCGATACCTTTTCACCAGGAGGGCCAGGGGGGCCAGTATCTCCTGCAGGCCCAAAACGACCCTTAGGACCTTCCGGACCATCTTCTCCCCTGGGACCAGCTGGACCGAGTTCACCCTGACACAAAACAAAAACAGAAGTCAGACAATCAGGAAAGGCCTAGAGCAGCAAGTAGACTGAAGGTCACAGGAGGTGTTAATTACAGCACACGGAGAGCGAGGGACACGGAGTGCGAGGGATGCAACGGGTGAGGGATAATGGGGGCCAGGGACACACAGCGCCAGGGACACACAGAATAAGCCTGTAACAGTCCCTGCAGCAGACGATGAGTGAAGGGTCACTCTGTGCTACAGTGAGTGGGACTGTGCGCTGTCACCAAACCTGGCCGCAGGCTTTCCTTGTCTCCCAGGTTCCCAAAGCCCTGTCCAGTCTCTTTACGTTTCAGATTCGGGGCTCTGTTTTCTTCTGTGGTTTAACATTCCAGAATATTAATTAGCTGCATCCCTTTCCAAAGAGTTGAAATTATGAAATATTTTGGATCTTTTTTTTTCCTTTTGGTGACTGGATCTTGACAGGAAACCAATTCCTCTTTGAATAAAGCTCCATTGTGTACTAATTTGGAATTACAATGTGTTGCATTTCGCTAATATCTTGTGGAAACAGCTTGGTGCTGGCTGAGGGGAGGCACTTTGAGGTGGTGTGTGTCTCACTCAATCTGTGACATTAAATGGCCCTGACACACGGCTGTTCAATAATGTCTGTTTGCCAGACCTATGGTGAAGGAATGGGCTGAGGGTTCAGAAAGCACAAATGTACAGGCCCAGGAGTCAAAAACAGTCAGCGGTCGAAACTGCTCTGCAGTCAGAGATAGCAAGGAAATGAGATCATGCTATAATAACACATGAACTATGATGGAGAGAGAGACTGAGGCAGAAAGAGAGAGAAAGACAGAGAGAGGGAGAGAGAGAGAGGGGGGCACTGGAAGGAATGATATGAACTGCAGGTTTCTTATTCCTTTGCACATGGTGACAGCTGTGTGCTAACAAGTTTGTTGGGTCCAATTTCCTCACACCTGCTTTGGAGATTTCAATTTCAGTGTTGGGATCAGGAACTACCCTTTAAACCAACTTGCCCTGTCTAGTGGCCTGTCTGAGCAGTAGTTTCTGCAGTGAGGAACCGGAGGTCACATGTCTCCTGGTGTTGTTGCTGGTCCTTCAATACAGCATGGATCCAAACCCAGTCTGTGCCCATGAGTGACTGTGGCACTTGGTGAGTGTGTGTTCGTGGGCGTGTGTGTACATGGAAGTGTGTGCATCCAATATGGTGAGGTCGAACCGGGGGCCAAGCTGGGGAAAGGACACAGAGCCAGAGCTCGGTTTCACAGCATGGGCATTTCCCCCTCTGTACAATGTTGGGATTTAGATGCTTGCTGCTTCAGTTTTACAAGGACCATCTTTCTGAAGCAGGGTCACAGACCTGAAACGTTAACTCTGCTTCTCTCTCCACAGATGCTGCCAGACCTGCTGAGTATTTCCAGCGTTTCTTGTTTTTATTTCATCTTTGCCAAGAACTGGCTTGTGGTTTTCACAGAAAAACGGAGGGAAAATGGAATGTAATCTCAAAACACCAGTGGAAACCACAGCGAGCTGTGCAAGGAGAAAGAATGTGATTTATCAGCAGCGGTGGGGGTGTCAGGGAGAAGGGGCAGGTCATTTGTTTTCAGAGACGGGCCTCACCCACAAGCGGGCACCTTGTTCGCTGGGAGCATGTGCAGCACAGCTGGATCCCATGCCTTTCTGATCATTCATTTCAATGACCAGACTCGTTGACCAACACTCAGTTACTGACTGCAGCTTGTGCTGAGTGAGGACCTATCCTGGGGAGATTTGGTTATCAAAGCACTCTCTCCCACTTCTGTTTGTCACTGTCACTCAGCAACTTTAATCTTTCTCATCTTAAACCTTTACAAATCTCTGGTTAGGCTGGAGGAACTGTACCCATTTCTGAGCTCCACACTTTAGGAAGTATGTCAAGGCCTCGGAGAGGGTGCGGAGGAGATTTGCTAGAATGTTCCCTATGATGAGGAAATTCAGTTACAGGGAGAGACTGGGGAAGCTGGGATTGTTCTCCTTCGAGCAGAGAAGGTTAAGGGGAGATTTAATAGAGGTGTTCAAAATCATGAAGGGTTTTGTCCGAGTAAATAAGGAGAAACTGTTTCCAGTGGCAGGAGGGTCAGTAACCAGAGGACACAGATTGAAGGTAATGAGCAAAAGAACCAGAGGGGGAGATGAGGAGAATGTTTTTTTCACCGAGTTGTTGTGATCTGGAACGTGCTGCCTGAAAGGGCGGTGGAAGCAGATTCAATAGTAACTTTCAAAAGGGAATTGGAGAAATACTTGAAGGGGAAGAGTTTGCAGGGCTGTGGGGAAAGAGCAGGGGAATGGGACTGATTGGCTCAATCTTTCAAAGAGCCAGCACAGGCACAATGGGTTGAATGGCCTCCTTCTGTGTTGTACCATTCTCTGTTTCTTTTCCCCACTCCAGTCCCAGGGTGGACTGCAGTAGAGGGATTTCCATTTGTTACTCACTCTATCGCCCTTTACTCCCATGTCGCCCTTGAAGCCTGGGAATCCGTCTTCACCCTGTTAAAGTGGAAAGACAATGGAAGAATGAGATTAATGCACCACTCGGCCCACAAAGACTCCACATGAAGACTGATGCTCAAACAACGGGTATCACTCAAGGGATGACTGCCTTGCTCAACACACGCTCACCCCAACACACGCTCACCCCAATACACTGTCACACCCAACGCACGCTCACACCCAACGCACGCTCACACTTAACGCACGCTCACACTTAACGCACGCTCACACTTAACGCACTGTCACACCCAACGCACTGTCACACCCAACGCACTGTCACACCCAACGCACTGTCACACCCAACGCACTGTCACACCCAACACACGCTCACCCCAATACACTGTCACACCCAACGCACGCTCACCCCCAACGCACGCTCACCCCCAACGCACGCT
Organism: Heterodontus francisci; assembly: GCF_036365525.1. Classification (NCBI taxonomy): domain Eukaryota; kingdom Metazoa; phylum Chordata; class Chondrichthyes; order Heterodontiformes; family Heterodontidae; genus Heterodontus; species Heterodontus francisci. Next base: position 3,934,894 of record NC_090402.1, on the reverse strand, counting down.
CACACCCAACGCACGCTCACACCCAACGCACGCTCACACCCAACGCACTCTCACACCCAACGCACTGTCACACCCAACGCACGCTCACCCCAACGCACGCTCACCCCAACGCACGCTCACACCCAACGAACGCTCACACCCAACGAACGCTCACACCCAACGCACGCTCACCCCAACGCACGCTCACACCCAGCGCACGCTCACACCCAACGCACGCTCACCCCAATACACTGTCACACCCAACGCACGCTCACACCCAACACACGCTCACCCCCAACACACGCTCACCCCCAACACACGCTCAACCCCAACACACGCTCACACGAACGCACTGTCACACCCAACGCACGCTCACCCCAACGCACGCTCACCCCAACGCACGCTCACCCCAACGCACGCTCACACCCAACGCACGCTCACACCCAACGCACGCTCACACCCAACGCACGCTCACACCAACACACGCTCACCCCAACACACGCTCACCCCAATACACTGTCACACCCAACGCACGCTCACACCCAACGCACGCTCACACCCAACGCACGCTCACACCCAACGCACGCTCACATCCAACGCACGCTCACATCCAACGCACGCTCACACCCAACGCACGCTCACACCCAACGCACGCTCACCCCAACACACGCTCACCCTAATACACTGTCACACCCAACGCACGCTCACCCCAACGCACGCTCACACCCAACGCACGCTCACCCCAACGCACGCTCACACCCAACGCACTGTCACACCCAACGCACGCTCACCCCCAACGCACGCTCACCCCCAACGCACGCTCACCCCCAACGCACGCTCACCCCCAACGCACGCTCACACCCAACACACGCTCACACCCAACACACGCTCACACCCAACACACGCTCACCCCCAACACACGCTCACCCCCAACACACGCTCACCCCCAACACACGCTCACCGCAATACACGCTCACCCCAATACACTGTCACACCCAACACACGCTCACCCCCAACACACGCTCACCCCCAACACACGCTCACCCCCAACACACGCTCACCCCCAACGCACGCTCACCCCCAACGCACGCTCACACCCAACGCACGCTCACACCCAACGCACGCTCACCCCAACACACGCTCACCCCAACACACGCTCACCCCCAACGCACGCTCACCCCCAACGCACGCTCACACCCAACGCACGCTCACACCCAACGCACGCTCACCCCAACACACGCTCACCCCAACACACGCTCACCCCAACACACTGTCACCCCAACACACTGTCACCCCAACACACTGTCACACCCAACGCACGCTCACCCCAACGCACGCTCACACCCAACGCACGCTCACACCCAACGCACGCTCACCCCAACACACGCTCACCCCAACACACGCTCACCCCAACACACTGTCACCCCAACACACTGTCACCCCAACACACTGTCACACCCAACGCACGCTCACCCCAACGCACGCTCACACCCAACGCACGCTCACCCCAATACACTGTCACACCCAACGCACGCTCACACCCAACGCACGCTCACCCCCAACGCACGCTCACCCCCAACGCACGCTCACACCCAACGCACGCTCACACCCAACGCACGCTCACCCCAACGCACGCTCACACCCAACGCACGCTCACACCCAACGCACGCTCACACCCAACGCACGCTCACACCCAACGCACGCTCACACCCAACACACGCTCACCCCAACACACGCTCACCCCAATACACTGTCACACCCAACGCACGCTCACCCCAACGCACGCTCACACCCAACGCACGCTCACACCCAACGCACGCTCACCCCAATACACTGTCACACCCAACGCACGCTCACACCCAACGCACGCTCACCCCAATACACTGTCACACCCAACGCACGCTCACACCCAACGCACGCTCACACCCAACGCACGCTCACACCCAACGCACGCTCACCCCAACGCACGCTCACACCCAACGCACTGTCACACCCAACGCACTGTCACACCCAACGCACTGTCACACCCAACGCACGCTCACCCCCAACGCATGCTCACCCCCAACGCACGCTCACCCCCAACGCACGCTCACCCCCAACACACGCTCACACCCAACACACGCTCACACCCAACACACGCTCACACCCAACACACTGTCACACCCAACACACGCTCACCGCAATACACTGTCACACCCAACACATGCTCACCCCAACACACGCTCACCCCAACGCACGCTCACACCCAACGCACGCTCACACCCAACGCACGCTCACACCCAACGCACGCTCACACCCAACGCACGCCCACGGCCAGTATACATACACCCAACGTATGCTTTTACAGGATGGTGTGAGAGACAGTAGTCGGGGTTGTTCCCATGGAACAACACACCGGCACCTCTTACCCACCTCCCCATCCCCACTTCCCCATTCCCCACCCCCACCTCCCCATCCCCATTCCCCAACCTCCCCATCCCCCAACCTCCCCACCCCCACCTCCCCATCCCCATTCCCCAACCTCCCCATCCCCATCCCCCAATGCCAGTACATTTCATGCTCACTGCTGTCTGGTTGAATGTTGATTTAACAGCAGCTGTGGCTCATTGAGACTCATCTTTTGAGTCAGAAGTTCATTAAACTGCATGATGGGAGCCCCACCAATGCGACTTAAAGGAACCATGAACTATTGACAATTTAATTGTTGGTTTATTTTTTCTGGCTGTTGTCAAAGTTTAGGCATTTTGGGTGCTTTCAATAACTGGTTAACATTTCAATATTCCACAGGGAATCATCTGGCACCTATTGATTTCTTGCTGATTGAAAGGCTTCTGCCCAGATCAGTTGCACCCAGAAATGGATTGAGTAGCAGGCCTTCCTCTTGGAATTCAGCATGACAGGGGGAATAAGCAGAGGCCACGCAGAGCAGGACAAGCTGCTGGGAGAGGGAGGAGGTGCAGGAGTGGGAGAAAGGTTTTCAGCAGGAGGCCTTATCTGTTAGGGAGAAGTTCTCGTACATGAACTTCAGCAACAACCAATCTTTGAAACAGCTGTGCTTCACGAGAGAAGCCGTCACTGAAATCTACCAGCAGCTGCAGCCACAACTTCAACAGCAGGGCAAGGACACATTGGCTGTGGCTCTGAGCTTCCATGAGCCTGGCTCCTTCCAGGCTACTGCAGGAGATATATGCAACATCTCAGAGTGTGCCATATACTGCTGCATTAGGGAGGTCACTAAGGCTCTCTATGCAACTTCACCTCTTTCCCTTTTGCCAGTGACAAGCAGGCAGAGCGAGCTTGAAGCTTCGCAAGGATGGCAGGTGGAGGATGCTATTGGCTGCACGTCCACTGTCCTCATTCCACTCCCTCAATATATCTGGTACGTGACCACAAACAGTGCATCGTGCAGGTCAATGCCTGGCAGCAGTCACGATGCACCGATTCTGCAGCAGTCCGCTGTGCCAGCTATAACTCAACCACCATGGCAAACCAAAGGAGACTAGTGGGCAACGAGGTCTATTCACTGACATGGCTGATGTCTCCAGTTCACATCCATCATCCTTGTAAATCTTTGCTGCACTTTCTCAAGTTGCTCTGTATTCTTTTTACAATATAGAAACCAGAATGGTCTTCAAGTGCGGTCTAACCAAGGTCCTGTACACGTTTAACACATCTTCTCTGCTTCTCAGTTCTATCACTCTAGAAATGAACCCTAGTGCTTTGTTTCTTTTGCTATGCCCTAATTACCCAACGTTGCTACTTTTAGTGATTTGTGTATCTGTAACACCCCTGCCCCCAATCCCTCTGCTCCTTAAATTCGTATTTTCCAAGGAATATGTGGCTTCCTTAATCTTCCCTCCAAACTGTACCTCCTCACACTGAACGTATTGAAGTTTATTTGCTAATTAGACACCCATTCTGCAAGCTTATAAAGGATGTGTTTATCGAGGAATAGTTGATAAAATGTTCCTCTCGGGAGTTTGAGTGAAGACTGGATTGTGATGCCTCTCACAGTTGAACACCTTGCTGTCAAGGCTCACACACAGAATGGGAACTTTTCAGGAATCAGAGCCTTCAGGGAAGCAGGGAAAACTGGAATAGTGAAGGAAGGAACTTACAAAGACTTGGAAGGATTATATCAACGGGCTGAACAGCCAGCACCTGTACCTTTCTCTGTTAGTATCAAGATTAACAAAGCAGTAGTTAGGACTTGTTTTTGTACAACTTCTCTGCTCTAAAGCCACCAACTAAAAACGGTGCTCCCTCAGAGACTAAGTGAATTCCTCACAATTGAGCTCGATAATCTGTTCCTTACCTTCTCACCTTTGTTTCCCATAAAACCACGAACACCATCAGCACCCTGAAAGAAGAACAGATCACAGCTCATGGCTTTTAGTACAAGTAATCCCACAGTGGACTGGAATTAGTGTGACAATTCCCAGCCAGGACGTGGTAGTGAGGGAGGGGAGAGCTAACACTTGGAGCAGCACCCCAGACGCCATGAATATTGTTGCCTGACTCTCTCCTCAGACATCCATCAGCATGACTGTCAGAATTCCTACATTAACTGTGTGTCACAGAATGAGGCTAAATAATTACTGTTGACCCCCTATCTCTCTCACTGACCTCCACTCTCACACACACAATATTCCTCCCGTCTTCCTATTCATAAGAAGTAGGAGCAGGAGTAGGCCGTCCGGCCCCTTGAGCCTGCTCCGCCATTCAATAAGATCATGGCTGATCTTTTCGTGGACTCAGATCCACTTACCCGCGCTCTCACCGTATCCCTTAATTCCTTTATTGTTCAAAAAAATATCTACCTTAGCTTTAAAAACGTTTACTGAAGAAGCGTCAACTACTTCACTAGGCAAGGAATTCCATAGATTAACAACCCTCTGGGTGAAGAAGTTCCTTCTTAATTCAGTCCTAAATCTGCTCCCTCTAATCTTGAGGCTATGCCCTCTTGTCCTAGCTTCACCTGCCAGTGGAAACATCCTCTCTACTTGTATCTTATCTATTCCCTTCATAATTTTATATGTTTCTATAAGATCCCCCCTCATTCTTCTGAATTCCAATGAATATAATCCCAATCTACTCAGTCTCTCCTCATAAACCAACCCCCTCAACTCCGGAATCAACCTAGTGAACCTCCTCTGCACCCTCTCCAGTGCCAGTACATCCTTTCTCAAGTAAGGAGACCAAAATTGCACACAGTACTCCAGGTGCGGCCTCACCAGTACCTTATACAGCTGCAACATAACCTCTCTGCTTTTAAACTCAATCCCTTTAGCAATGAAGGACAAAATTCCATTTGCCTTCCTAATTACTTGCTGTACCTGCAGACCAACCTTCTGTGATTTATGCACAAGGACACCCAGGTCCCTCTGCATAGCAGCATGCTGTAACTTTTTACCATTCAAGTAATAATCCTTTTTACTGTTACTCTTACCGAAATGAATGACTTCACATTTATTAACATTGTATTCCATCTGCCAGACCTTTGCCCACTCACTCAATGTATCTATGTTCCTCTGCAAAGTTTCACAGTCATCTGCACACTTTGCTCTGCCACTCATAGTGTCATCTGCAAACTTTGACACCCTACACGTGGTCCCCAACTCCAAATCATCTATATAAATTGTAAATAATTGCGGTCCCAACACCGATCCCTGAGGCACACCACTAGTGACTGATTGCCAACCAGAATAGCACTCATTTATCCCCACTCTCTGCTTCCTGTTAGTCAACCAATCCTCTATCCATGCTAATACTTTACCCCTAACGCCATGCATCCTTATTTTATACAGCAGCCTCTTGTGCGGCACCTTGTCGAAGGCCTTTTGGAAATCTAGGTACACCACATCCACTGGGTCCCCATTGTCCACCTTGCTCATAATGTCATCATAGAATTCCAAAAGATTTGTCAAGCATGACCTGCCCTTCATGAACCCATGCTGCGTCTGCCCAACGGGACAATTTCTATCGAGATGCCCTGCTATTTCTTCCTTGATAATAGACTCAAGCATCTTCCCCACTACAGAGGTTAAGCTAACCGGTCTATAATTCCCCATCTTTTGTCTACCTCCCTTTTTAAACAGTGGTGTCACATCTGCTGTTTTCCAATCAGCTGGGACTACCCCAGAGTCCAGCGAATTTTGGAAAATTACCGCCAGTGCACCTGCTATTTCTCCCGCCATCTCTTTTAGTACCCTGGGATGTATTCCATCAGGGCCAGGAGACTTATCAATCCTTAGCTCCATTAGCTTGCCCAACTCTACCTCTTCCGTAATAATGATCGTTTCCAGGTCCTCACCTACGTTCGTCTCTTTGTCAATTACTGGCATGTTACCCGTGTCCTCCACTGTGAAGACCGATACAAAATACCTGTTCAATGCCTCGGCCATTTCATCATATCCCATAACTAAATTCCCCTTCTCATCCTCTAAAGGACCAACATTTACTTTAGCCACTCTTTTTCGTTTTATATATTTATAGAAACGTTTGCTATCTGTCTTTATATTCTGTGCTAGTTTTTTCTCATGTTCTATCTTACTTTTCTTTATAGCTCTTTTTGTGGCTTTCTGTTGACCTTAAAGTTTTCCCAATCTTCTAGTTTCATGCTGTTTTTGGCCACTTTGTATGCCTTCTCTTTCAATTTGATAGCCTCCCTTATTTCCTTAGACACCCATGGCAGATTACCCCTTTTCTTCCAGTCCTTCCTTTTCACTGGAATATTCTCTGCTAGTCCCTTTTCTCTTTCATTTCCATCTTCTCTCTGTCTCTCTCTGCCTCTCAGTCCCTTCCTCCTCCAATAACTGACCACAATTGGGGGATAGAGGAGAAATGTTTTCACCCAGAGGGTGGTGGGGATCTGGGAACTACCTGCTTGAGGGTGGTAGAGGCAAAAAACCATCATCGCATTTAAAAAAATACTTGGATATACAAGTGAAGTGTTGTAACCTACAGGGCTGCTGACCAAGAGCTGGGAAGTGGGATTAGGCTGAATGGCTCTTTATCGGCTGGCACCGACACGATGGGCCGAATGGCCACCTTCTGTGCTGTTAATTTTCTATGTTTCTATAAGATGTGACAGCTCAGAAACGTCACTGCTCATTTTGAAATAACACCCAGCCTTTTAAAATGCTCGAGGTCCAAGAATGGAAAAAGTAAGTCTCACCCTGCAGGAGGTTGGATACAGTCGGGTGTGTGTGGAGCTGTGTTGTGCCAGCATTGCCCAGCGGCTGCCCTGTGTGACTCGGTCTTGGGCAGATTCATTGCACCTGGCAAGCGCATGAGTCTCCGCAACCCGTGTGGGCACTGGCCAGGGGAGGAGAGGCTCTTGTACACAGCCCAGGCGGCTGGAAACACTAACACATCCTTATTGTTCTGATAACAAAATTGATACTGATGTCTGATTTTTATTTTCAAGCTTTAAAGTTGACTTCCTGTGGGAGCCAACCATTGGCTCATTGTAAATTCACTGACTGACTTTACAGATCCCCAATCCCGTAGCTAGTCCACTCTCGGCTGTTGATCCCAGCCAATCATATGTCACATTCAGTGACCCTGGACTGTGGATGAGAAACCAGTTAGGGTTCCCGTACCCCAGTGAGAGTCAGTGTGTGTGGGACCCGTACCCCAGTGAGAGTCAGTGTGTGTGGAACCCGTACCCCAGTGAGAGTCAGTGTGTGTGGGACCCGTACCCCAGTGAGAGTCAGTGTGTGTGGGACCCGTACCCCAGTGAGAGTCAGTGTGTGTGGGACCCGTACCCCAGTGAGAGTCAGTGTGTGTGGGACCCGTACCCCAGTGAGAGTCAGTGTGTGTGGAACCCGTACCCCAGTGAGAGTCAGTGTGTGTGGGACCCGTACCCCAGTGAGAGTCAGTGTGTGTGGGACCCGTACCCCAGTGAGAGTCAGTGTGTGTGGGACCCGTACCCCAGTGAGAGTCAGTGTGTGTGGGACCCGTACCCCAGTGAGAGTCAGTGTGTGTGGGACCCGTACCCCAGTGAGAGTCAGTGTGTGTGGGACCCGTACCCCAGTGAGAGTCAGTGTGTGTGGGACCCGTACCCCAGTGAGAGTCAGTGTGTGTGGGACCCGTACCCCAGTGAGAGTCAGTGTGTGTGGAACCCGTACCCCAGTGAGAGTCAGTGTGTGTGGGACCCGTACCCCAGTGAGAGTCAGTGTGTGTGGAACCTGTACCCCAGTGAGAGTCAGTGTGTGGGGCAACTGTGCCCAGTGAGAGTCAGTGTGTGTGGAACCCGTACCCCAGTGAGAGTTAGTGTGTGGGGCAACTGTGCCCAGTGCCTGGCCTGTGTCCTGTTATTTGGGCTGATGGTCTTCAACTGAGATTTTTATGGAAATGGAACTTACCTTGACCCCACGGGGCCCTGGGTAGCCGATGGGACCCTGTGGACCTGATGAACCCTAAAGAGACAAAAGGTAATAATCAGTGGAGGTCATGATGAGAATAGAAAGACTGAGACTTCTCTAACAAGACAGGTCTAAAAGTAGATTCAATAAACAGAGGAATTGCAGGGAGCATACTCCCTCTGTCTTTATCAGTCTGTGCAGTGTATTTCGAATGTCTCCAGTTGACATCCTGCTTGACAGATGAAACATCACCAGAGGTCCAGTGACTCTCAACATCGTAGGGTTGGAGATATTCCAGGAGGTTTCATGGAATGATATCCCTGCTGTGCCCTGGTGTGTCAGAGGATGACACTGCCACAAATCCCAGACGGATGGTTCAGGGGGACTAGTTTGGTGACACGGAAGGTGCAAAAGTGATGAAAAGCAGCCTGCGAAGGAACTGTAGGGGCAAAATAGGAATTAGGAGGCAGTTGGAGGGTCGAGGGTACGTGGCAGACCTCAAAATACACGGAAGTGCCCCAGGATGCACGGAGGGCTCAGGGTACACGGGAGGGCCCAGGGTACACGGGAGGCCCCAAGGTACACGGGAGGGCCCAGGGTACACGGGAGGGCCCAGGGTACACGGGAGGGCCCAGGGTACACGGGAGGCCCCAGGGTACACGGGAGGGCCCAGGGTACACGGGAGGGCCCAGGGTATATGACTGAATCATGCTAGGCGTCTCGCTGCACACAATGGAGAACAGAAATCGGTTCTTTGGCCTCCTTGTCTTGGGAGACAATGGGTAAGCGCCTGCAGGTGGTCAGTGGTTTGTGGAGCAGCGCCTGGAGTGGCTATAAAGGCCACAATTGAGAACAGAAATAGGTTAAAGCGAGAGAAAGATGGAATCAGACCAGTGGAACTTACCGGGCTTCCCTTCTCTCCAGTCGGACCCTCCTTGCCAGGGTGACCCTGTGATACAAAGATGAGATCCTGAGACAGCAGATCTACAATATACTGTCAGCCTTCCCCTTCCCCGACAGGCTGATCTAATCATTCATCTTACTTCCACCACAGTTCTGATCAGCAACTGCTTTGCTGGCTTGATGCTTGCTTGCCCTAATGATGAAAGATCTGACTCTATGGAATTTGGGGAACAGCAGGAGGCCATTCAGCCCCTCGAGCTTGTTCCACCATGCAATTAGATCACAGCTGATCTGTAATTCAACCCTATTTTCCCACCTTTGCTTCATATCCATCAATAATCCATCCAGCTGAGTTCTGAAAATTTCAATTGGGGAGATGAGGAGAATTCGTTTACACAGTGAGTTGTTGTGATCTGGAACGAGCTGCCTGAAAGGGCAGTGGAAGCAGATTCAATAGTGACTTTCAAAAGGAAATTGGATAAATGTTTTTAATTCTTTCATGGGATGTGAGTGTCACTGACAAGGCCAACATTTGTTGCCCATCCCTAATTGCCCTGGAGGGCAATAAATATTTGAAAAGGAAAAATTCCTAGGGCTATGGGGAAAGAACAGTGGAGTCGGATTAATTGGATAGTTCTTTCAAAGAGCAGGCACAGACAGGATGGGCCGAATGGCCTCCTTCCTGCTGAAAGATTCTAGGATTCTATGAAATTCCACCTCGGGCAGTTTGAGAATTTGAATTCTGCTTAATTCCGGAAATAAAACACTGGGATCAGTAAAAGTGACCATGAAACCGTCAGATTGTCATAAAAACCCAACTGAGTCACATACGTCCTTTAGGGAAAGAAACCTGCCGTCCTTACTCGGTCTGGGACCGTATGTGACTCCAGACCCATAACAAGATGACTGATTCTAAACTGCCCTCTTTAGTGGGCTGATGTTACTGAACTGTATCATATCAGGGCAACTAGGAATGGTCAATGAATGCTGGAGAAGCCCACATCCTGGGAACTCTCCCCCTGCCGGTACGACCCTTCCCCCCTGCCGGTACGACTCTTCCCCCCTGCCCATGTGACTGTCCCATAGAAGCATAGAAAATAGGAGCAGGAGTAGGCCATTCGGCCCTTCGGGCCTGCTCCGCCATTCAAAAAAGATCATGGCTGATCGTCTAATTCAGTACCCTGTTCCTGCTTTCTCCCCATATCCCTTGATCCCTTTGGCATTAAGAAATATATCTATCTCCTTCTTGAATATATTTAATGATTTGGCCTCCACTGCCTTCTGCAGTAGAGAATTCCACAGGTTCACCACCCTCTGAGTGAAGAAATTTCTCCTCATCTCGGTTCTAAATGACATACCCCGTATTCTGAGACTGTGACCCCTGGTTCTGGATTCCCCAGCCATCGGGAACATCCTCCCTGCATCTAGCCTCTCTAGTCCTGTTGGAATTTTATAGGTTTCTATGAGATCCCCTCTCATTCTTCTAAACTCTAGTGAATATAGGCCTAGTTGACATCAATCCTGCCATCCCAGGAATAAGCCTAGTAAATCTTCTTTGCACTCCCTCCATGGCAAGAACATCCTTCCTCAGATAAGGAGACCAAAACTGCACACAATACTCCAGATGTGGTCTCACCAAGGCCCTGTATAACTGCAGTAAGACATCCTTGCTCCTGTACTCAAATCCTCTTGCAATGAAGGTCAACATACCATTCGCCTTCCTAACTGCTTGCTGCACCTGAATGCTTGCATTCAGCGACTGGTGTACAAGGACACCCAGGTCTCGCTGCACCTCCCCCTTTCTCAATCTATCACCATTCAGATAATAATCTGCCTTTCTGTTTTTACAATCAAAGTGGATAACCTCACATTTATAACTTTCCCTTGCCAGTCTAACTCTCCCCTGCTGGTGTGACTCTCCCCTGGGGGTTTGCTGATGACTCACCGGGGGTCCATCTGCTCCTGGTATTCCTGGCAACCCTGGTTTGCCAGTGGGACCCTGTGAGTTGAAAAAGACAAAATTTCAGATAAATTCAAACAAGATTCGATCTCAGGAACACTTGACTCAAACAGCAAGAAACACATTTCACATCAAGAAGAGTTTGAATGCTCCCCAACCGACACTCACTTTAGTTCCTGGCGGTCCGATTGGTCCTTGTGGCCCTGGGAGACCCTATTAAACCAAAGGAACATTAACAGATTAAGAATAACCTCTGAGAAATGAATTTTATTGCAGACATTCTGCAGTTAACAGCAGGTACAAATGGAGAGTGTGTTTTACTGTGTTAATTACATAGAATTACATGGTATTTACAAAACAGAAACAGGCCATTCGGCCCATCTGCTCCGTGCTGGTGTTTCTGCTCCACATGAGCCTCCTCCCATCCCCTCTCCATCTCCCCCTATCACCAATAATCCTTCTATTTCTTTCTCTCTCATGTGTTTATCCAGCTTCCCCTTAAATGTATCGATACTATTCACCTCAACCACTCCCTGTGGGAGCGAATTCCACATTCTCACCACTCCCTGGGGAAAGAAGTTTCTCCTGAATTCCCAATTGGATTTTTTAAAAAAATTCTTTTGTTTCATGGGATGTGAGTGCCACTGACTAGGCCAATATTTATTGTCCATCCCTAATTGCCCTTGAGAAGGTGGTGGTGAGCTGCCTTCTTGAACCGCTGCAGTCCATGTGGGGTAGGTACACCCACAGTGCTGTTAGGAAGGGAGCTCCAGGATTTTGACCCAGCGACAGTGAAGGAACGGTGATATAGTTCCAAGTCAGGATGGTGTGTGACTTGGAGGGGAACTTATCTATTAATGACTATCTTATACTGATGGCATCTAGTTTTTCTGTTAGTCATCCCTCAGTCTTCTCTTTTCAAGAGAGAGGAGCCCCAGTTTGTCCATCAGAGTAGTAACAGGAGGAGGCCATTCAGCCCCTTCGGGCTGTTTTGTCATTCAACGAGATCATGGCTGATCTGTGACCTAACTCCATAAACTCACCTTGCCTCATATTCCTTAATACTTTGAATAACTAAAACCTATCAATCTCAGATTTAAAATTAACAATTAATCTATCAATTGCCGTTTGCAGAAGAGTTCCAAACTTCTATCATCCTTTGTGTGTAGCAGTGTTTACTCATTTCACTGCTTTTCCGATAAGTTTCACTTCTCAGTTCTAGCATCATCCTTGTAAATCTTTTTTGCGCTCTCTCCGGTACCTTTACATCTATTTTATAGTACAGTTACCAGAACTGTTCACTGTATTCCAAATGTGGTCTGACCAAGCTTCCATATAAGTTTAATGTAACTTCTCTGCTTTTCAACTCTATCCTTCTCGAAATGAACTCAGTGCTTGGTTTGCTTTTTATGATCTTATTAATCGGTGTTGCTAGTTTTAGTGATTTGTGTATCTGTACCCCCAGATCCCTCTGCTCCTCAACCTCATTTAGATTCAAATTCCAAGGAGTATGTGATCTCCTTATTCTTCTTAACAAAATGTAATATCTCACATTATCCTATGTTGAAATTCATTTGCCAATTAGATGCCCTTTCTTCAAGTTTATTGTTGTCTTCTTGTAATCAATTGCAATCCTCCTCTGCATTGACAATCCTCTCAATGTGAGATCATCAGCAAATTTAGAAATTGTGTTTTTGATTCCAAAGTCTAAATCATCAATATAAATTGTGAACAACAGTGATCCCAGCTCTGATCCTTGTGGGATCCCACTTCCCACCTTCTGATACCCAGAATAACTACCCTATACCCCTACTCTCTGCTTTCTGTCTTGCACTCAGCTAGTTATCCAGTCTGTTACTTGCCCCCTAACACTGCACGTTCTGACTAGAGTCATTAGTTTATTCTGTGGCACTTTGTTGAAAACATTTTGGAAATCTAGATATATTACATCTACTAAATTACCCTCCTCTATTCTTTCTGTTGCCTTTTCAAAGAATTTAATGAGGTTGGTCAAGCAAGATATTCCCTTTTAAAATCCATGTTGACCATTCATTATTATATTTTTGGTTTCTAGATGTTTTTCTATTCTCTCCTAGAAGTAGGTATTCCATATTTTTCATACAACCCATGTTAAACTGACTGGTCTATCATTCCCTGGACATGTTCTATCTCCCTTCTATAATATGGATATAACATAGTGATCCACCAGTCCTCTGGGACTATACCTTTTTCTGATGAATTATTAAATATGTGTAGATATGCCTGTATCATCTCTTCTCTAGATTCTTTTAAAATACATGGATGCAATCTGTTTGGACCAGAGGTTTTATCCTTGAGTTGGATTAGTTCATTTAGTATTTCTCCTCTTTTTATTTGAATGCGGTTATATAATTTCTAATCCCATCTTCCGATGTCATGTTTAACCTCAGTACTGCCCCCCGAGGCTCCACAGAGGCTGATATGCAAACCAGCAATCCTCATGATAGTCAGTGACCTGCGACAACAGGGTTACAGCGTAAAGCCCAGTCACTGGGATGACCGGTGGGTGCAGTGCTGGGCCAGTTACATGTCTACACCAAATCCTGCTTTGCGACACGGTGAGCAGCGAAACAGGGACTTGGCTCTCGATCAACAAACAGCACCAATTAGAAAATAATGTGCTCACACCTTCATCAATTGCAGTAACAATTATTGACGGAGAACTGAGTGTAACCGGACCAGGGAGAAGCTGAAGCCTGGAAGACAGTGACTTCAAGCCCCAAGAACAGCGGGCCCAAGGAGAGGAGAAGAGCGGAGAGAGAGGCTTCTGGTATTGTGCTGGCTGAGAGATAGAGAGAGAGAGAGACGTCTGGCACTGTGCTAGCTGAGAGAGAGAGAGAGACGTCTGACACTGTGCTAGCTGAGAGAGAAAGGCGTCTGGCACCGTGTTAGCCGGGAGAGAGAGAGAGACGTCTGGCACCGTGTTAGTCGGGAGAGAGAGAGACGTCTGGCACTGTGTTAGTCGGGAGAGAGAGAGATGTCTGGCACTGTGCGCGCTGCTGAATGGAGTGTGTCGAGATGACAGTTTGTTACCTGAGCACCAGGGTTTCCCTGCTGTCCTGGGGGTCCGGGTTCACCCTGAGGACCCTAAAGAAGGAAGAGGGAGTTGTGATTAACGCCGTGCTGCATAAAACCATCAGAATATACACAATATCTGCAAATGCTTATTTCTGACACCATAAGACATGAGGTGGACGGAGAGAGAGGTAAAGCTCTCATTGCCACGGTAGACCATCCTTGCTGCCTCGGCTCTGCCCATCAGCCACTTCGGGAGCAGTGAAAAGCTAGTGAGTGAGATTCCAGGGAATCTGTCACCTCTGCACTCTGGTACATCCATCCAGCCGCAGACACACACAATCACAGACAGAGACACACACACACAGACACAGACACACACACAATCACAGACAGAGACACACACACACAGACACAGACACACACACAATCACAGACAGAGACACACACACAGACACAATCACAGACAGAGACACACACACAGACACACAGACACACACACACAGACACAGCAGACACACACACACACACAGACACAGCAGACACAATCACAGACAGACACACACACAGACAGACACACACACACAATCACAGACAGAGACACAAACACAGACACACACAGACACAGACACGCACGCACAATCACAGACAGAGACACACACATCCACACACACAATCACAGACAGAGACACACACACAGAGACACAGACAGAGACACAATCACAGACAGAGACACAGACACACACACACCCACTCTCCCTCTGTCGCTGTCTTTCTCACTCTCTCTTTGCTGCAGGGCAATAACCAGGAGCAGGAACCCTGGGGTTTGAGATTAACAGCCCCTTACTCTCCCACTGTTACCATTGCTGAGATCCTGAGCCCATCCTGGTGCAAAAGGCTCAGCTACTGACCGGGAAGAGGGGGTTTGGGTGGCTGTCACTGACGCAGCCATCACTGATTAACATGCAGTGTTTCATTGATGGATGAGAAGGACACAGGGCCTAACAGTCTCCAGGCGAGCACCTGGCTTGGGATAGTCAACAGGCGTCTCCTGGGAAACCTTCCACCCGATGGAAAGGCCCCATCTGAAACCCAAAGGAAACTCCCTTGGCAGAAGATGGAAATAAAGATTGAAACTTCCCTTCCCCCTGATCCGGGACTGAACACAGTCCCACCCACTGAGTTCTGATGGATCAAGCTGGGCTCCAGCTGATTTACTCTGGGAAGGGTTGAGCTTTGGTGAAAGGTGAAGGATGAAGGGAAAAATCAACCATCCCCCTCCCCTCCCCCTGCCTCCCTCCACCACCCTGTCCCTCACCCCCCCCCCCCCACCTCGCCCTCCCCTCCCCCCACCTCCCCCCACCTCTCCCCATTCAGTCTCCAATTCTGTGAAGTGACATTTCTCATTGCCAGTGCCTGTAGTCAGGACCTACCTGACTACCCTTGGGACCATGGTGACCGTCCATTCCTGTCACTCCCTGGAAAGCAAATCACACATAAATTAATTAAAGAAATGTTTCTGGGATCTCATCAAAGTCACCCGGTCACCTGGGATATATCCGAGGTTCCAAATTTTAAACTGTTCCCTGTATCCACAAGTGCAAGTCATTAATGTCTATCAAAAACAGCAGTGGTCTTCATTGTCAGAGAATACTGAGGGAAGTGAGGGTGGAAATCGCAGAGGCACTGACCATAATCTTCCAATCCTCCTCAGACTCGGGGGTGGTCCCAGAGGACTGGAAAATTGCAAACACTACACCCTTGCTCAAAAAAGGGTGTAAGGATAAACCCAGCAACTACAAATCAGTCAGTTTAACCTTGGTGATGGGAAAGCTTTTAGAAATGATAATCTGGAGAAAATTAATAGTCACTTGGACAAGCACGGACTACTAGAGTCAGCATGGATTTGTTCAGGTTAAATCTTGTTTGACTAACTAGATTGAGTTTTCTGATGAGGGTAGTGCAGTTGATGTTGTGTATACAGACTTTCAAAAGTTTATCAAGTACGGTACTTTAGACTTGTTAAGCTCACGGGTTAGAAAGGGCAGGGGCAGCATGGATACAGAACTGGCAAAGAGAGAACACAGAGAGTAGTGGTGAATGGTTGCTTGTTGGACGGGAGGAAGGTATATGGTGGAGTTCCCCAGGGACACTGCTGTTTTTAATCTGTATTAATGACCTGGACCTGGGTGTACAGGGCACAATTTCAAAATTTGCAGGTGACACAAAAGGTTGAAGTGTAGTAAACATCAAGAGAATAGAGACAGGCTGGTGAAATGGGCCGACACATGGCAGATAAAATTCAACATTGAAAAGTGTGAGGTGATATATTTTGATAGGAAGAATGAGGAGAGACAATACAAATTAAATATATAATTTTAAAGGGGGTGCAGGAACAGAGCAACCTGGGAGTGTTTGTGCACAAATCTCAGAGGATGGCAGGACAGGTTAACAAAGCAGTTAATAAAACATAAGGGATCCTGGGCTTTCGAAGTAGAGGCAGAGAGTACAAAAGCTGGGAAATTATATTAAATCATATAAAACACTAATTCGACGCCAGCTGGAGAATTGTATCCAATTCTGGGCACCACCCAATAGGTTTTGGAGATGGTGCAGACAAGATTTGCTGGAATGGTTCCAGGGCTTACGGATAACAGTTACAGGGAGAGACTGGAAAAGCTGGGATTGTTCTCCTTAGAGCAGAGAAGGTTAAGGGGAGATTTAATAGAGGTCATGAGGGGTTTTGATCGAGTAAATAAGGAGAAACTGTTTCCAGTGGCAGGAGGGTCAGTAACCAGAGGGACACAGATTGAAGATAATGAGCAAAAGAACCAGAGGCGAAGCTTTTTTTTTACAACAAATGATTGGTATTTGGAATTCACTGCCTGACAGAGTGGTGGATACAAATTCAGTCCCTTCAAAACGGAACTCAGTAAATACTTCAAGGAGAAACAAAATGCAGTGATATGGAGAGAGAGAGCGGGGAGTGGGACAAACTGGATTCTCTTCCAAGGAGCCAGCAGAGACCCGATGGGCCAAATGACCTCCTTCTGTGCTGTGCTAGTCTTATTCTATATTCTGAAACCGCTCAGTATCAGCATCAGAGAGAGAAGGTAAAGCCCCCTCTAATTCTGCCCCAGTAATGGAGCTGAGCCTTAGCCCTGACTGCAGAACATTTACCATCGCCTGCAACAGCAATCCAGCAGTGTCTCTGAACCACACTGACCAAGACAATCTTCGGCTACTCTGTACTGATGGCCCAACACCAATAGGGACTGGGTTGAGACTGTCCAACTCAACTGTGTGTGATCCACTGTCCCAGAGTGTGAAAGGCCAGTGTTATCCCAGAGTGTGAAATGACAGTGTGTGATCCACTGTCCCAGAGTGTGAAAGGCCAGTGTTATCCCAGAGTGTGAAATGACAGTGTCTGATCCACTGTCCCAGAGTGTGAAAGGCCAGTGTTATCCCAGAGTGTGAAATGACAGTGTCTGATCCACTGTCCCAGAGTGTGAAATGACAGTGTCTGATCCACTGTCCCAGAGTGTGAAATGACAGTGTCTGATCCACTGTCCCAGAGTGTGAAAGGCCAGTGTTATCCCAGAGTGTGAAATGACAGTGTCTGATCCACTGTCCCAGAGTGTGAAATGACAGTGTCTGATCCACTGTCCCAGAGTGTGAAATGACAGTGTCTGATCCACTGTCCCAGAGTGTGAAATGACAGTGTCTGATCCACTGTCCCAGAGTGTGAAAGGCCAGTGTTATCCCAGAGTGTGAAATGACAGTGTCTGATCCACTGTCCCAGAGTGTGAAATGACAGTGTCTGATCCACTGTCCCAGAGTGTGAAATGACAGTGTCTGATCCACTGTCCCAGAGTGTGAAATGACAGTGTCTGATCCACTGTCCCAGAGTGTGAAAGGCCAGTGTTATCCCAGAGTGTGAAATGACAGTGTCTGATCCACTGTCCCAGAGTGTGAAAGGCCAGTGTTATCCCAGAGTGTGAAATGACAGTGTCTGATCCACTGTCCCAGAGTGTGAAATGACAGTGTCTGATCCACTGTCCCAGAGTGTGAAATGACAGTGTCTGATCCACTGTCCCAGAGTGTGAAATGACAGTGTCTGATCCACTGTCCCAGAGTGTGAAAGGCCAGTGTTATCCCAGAGTGTGAAATGACAGTGTCTGATCCACTGTCCCAGAGTGTGAAAGGCCAGTGTTATCCCAGAGTGTGAAATGACAGTGTCTGATCCACTGTCCCAGAGTGTGAAAGGCCAGTGTTATCCCAGACAGTGTCTAATCCACAGTTCCAAACTGAAATACAGACATGTTTAAATAAACCCATAAAATGAAGTATATAGTTCACATTGTTATATTGGCCACCTTAAACGGGCAGTCAGGTGAATTTATATACTGTGTTTTCTGGCATTTACTGTGTTTTGTGAGGCTGGTGGATGTTGGTGGTGATGATCTGGAATATGAAACAGGTCCTTAAACTCCTTTATACTCGACAGTGACTCCCAGACACTGAGTGATGGTGGTTTCAGCAAGTATTATCAATCATCACCTCTGCATCACGCACTAACAGACGACTCGGAGATACTTACTGGGGGTCCTGAGGGTCCTGGTGGTCCTTTCGGTCCTAGTAAACCACGAGGGCCCTGCATCGGAAACCACAATGAGCCCAGCATTGAACAATCTCACCGCCCACCCTCTCCGTCATCCCTCCCAACATCAAACTGTGCCAACACCAAACCCTCCCTCGCATCATCAAACCCTCCCTCCCATCACCAAACCCTCCCTCGCACGATTGAACCCTCCCTCGCAGTTCTGTAACTGTCAGACACAGTGACACTGTGTTTGTTGCTGGATATGAAACTCCTGCAGCAAGGGACAGAGCGAGGCTCCATCTTAGCACGGAGAGCAGCTGCATCTCACTCACTCCCCCAGGGACATCCCCCACTCCCTGGATACCCACCACTCCCCCAGGGACATCCCCCACTCCCTGGATACCCACCACTCCCCCAGGGACATCCCCCACTCCCCGGATAACCACCACTCCCCCACTCCCTAGATACCCACCCCTCCCACACTCCCCCAGAACCATACCTCACTCCATGGATACCCACCACTCCACCACTCCCCCAAGGACATCCCCCACTCCCCGGATACCCACCACTCCACCACTCCCCCAGGGACATCCCCCACTCCCCAGATACCCACCACTCCACCACTCCCCCAGGGACATCCCCCACTCCCCAGATACCCACCACTCCACCACTCCCCCAGGGACATCCCCCACTCCCCGGATACCCACCACTCCACCAGGGACATCCCCCACTCCCTGGATACCCACCACTCCCCCAGGGACATCCCCCACTCCCTGGATACCCACCACTCCACCACTCCCCCAGGGACATCCCCCACTCCCCGGATACCCACCACTCCACCACTTCCCCAGGGACATCCCCCACTCCACCACTCCCCCAGGGACATCCCCCACTCCCTGGATACCCACCAGTCCCCCAGGGACATCCCCCACTCCCTGTATCCCCACCACTCCCACAGGGACATCCCCCACTCCCCGGATACCCACCACTCCACCACTCCCCCAGGGACATCCCCCACTCCTTGGATACCCACCACTCCACCACTCCCCCAGGGACATCCCCCACTCCCTGGATACCCACCACTCCACCACTCCCCCAAGGACATCCCCCACTCCCCGGATACCCACCACTCCACCACTCCCCCAAGGACATCCCCCACTCCCCGGATACCCACCACTCCACCACTCCCCCAGGGACATCCCCCACTCCTTGGATACCCACCACTCCACCACTCCCCCAGGGACATCCCCCACTCCACCACTCCCCCAGGGACATCCCCCACTCCGTGGATACCCACCACTCCCCCAAGGACATCCCCCACTCCCCGGATACCCACCACTCCACCACTCCCCAGGGACATCCCCCACTCCCTGGATACCCACCACTCCCCCAGGGACATCCCCCACTCCCTGGATACCCACCACTCCCCCAGGGACATCCCCCACTCCCTGGATACCCACCCCTCCCACACTCCCCCAGAACCATACCTCACTCCCTGGATACCCACCACTCCACCACTCCCCCAGGGACATCCCCCACTCCCTGGATACCCACCACTCCCCCAGGGACATCCCCCACTCCCCGGATACCCACCACTCCCCCACTCCCCGGATACCCACCACTCCACCACTCCCCCAGGGACATCCCCCACTCCCTGGATACCCTCCCCTTCCCCACTCCCCCAGGGATATACCCGACTCCCCAACACAAGCACCAGGCAATCACCATCTCCAAGAAAAGAGAATCTAAGCATGTCCCCTTGACATTCAATGGCATTACCATCACTGAATCCCCCATTATCAACATCCTGGGGGTTACCATTGACCAGAAACTGAACTGGAGTAGCCATATAAATACCGTGGCTACAAGAGCAGGTCAGAGGCTAGGAATCCTGTGGCGAGTAACTCACCTCCTGACTCCCCAAAGCCTGTCCACCATCGACGAGGCACAAGTCAGGAGTGTGATGGAATACACACTCAAGGCGGCAGCTCACCACCACCTTTTATATTTTTTATTTTTTTTATTTAGAGATACAGCACTGAAACAGGCCCTTCGGCCCACCGAGTCTGTGCCAACCAACAACCACCCATTTATACTAACCCTGCACTAATCCCATATTCCTACCACATCCCCACCTTCCCTATATTTCCCTACCACGTACCTACACAGGGGGTAATTTACAATGGCCAATTTACCAAAGACCTGCAAGTCTTTGGCTGTGGGAGGAAACCGGAGCACCCGGAGGAAACCCACATGGTCACAGGGAGAACTTACAAACTCCACACAGGCAGTACCCAGAATCGAACCCGGGTCGCTGGAGCTGTGAGGCTGCGGTGCTAACCACTGCGCCACTGTGCCACCACCTTCTCAAGGGCAATATGGATGGGCAATAAATGCTGGCCTGGCCAGCAACACCCACATCCCATGAAACAAATAAAAAAACTCCATCAGCGATACTCCCCCACTCCCCTGGTGATACCCTCTCCTCCCCCATTCCCCAGGGATAGCCCCCCACACCGGGAAAGCCCCTTCCCCCAGAGATAACCCCGCAAGAAAATCCGTCCATACAAAGTGCCCTGGGTTTTTATTGGTCTCATCTCCCTCGATATTGTTTAACAGCAGTACTGCTGTTGTGACTGAATTGAATCTCATTGGTTTAAGGGATATCACAGACATGGTGTCAGAAACAGGCTTGATTCCGTACTCCAGAATCAACTCATTTGCTCTGAGCTCCACCTCCAGTTCCTTATTATTTTATTCCACTGTCCGCTGTCGAATTTTACCATGAATCCAGTCCATTTTTACAGTACTCTGGTTCCAGCTTTTGTATTGTATCAAATTCCAGGTTTCGGATTTTACTCCAGTTTGGCTTTCCGTATTCTGATGCCACAACACATTTTGCATTGAACCCAACCTCAGTGTGTCTGTATTGGAAATCCAGTTCCACTTCTGTAACAGGCTCCAGTTCCACTCTTTCCTGACATCTGACAGGCGCCACGATTGCAAAGACAATTCTCCTGATCCTCCCATTGTCTTCCAACCCAAAAACAGAACCCACACTGTAACACTCTGATATACCCCACACCCCTCACTGATATAGCCCACACCACTCACTGTAACACTCTGATATACCCCACACCCCTCACTGTAACACTCTGATATACCCCACACCCCTCACTGATATAGCCCACACCACTCACTGTAACACTCTGATATATCCCACACCCCTCACTGTAACACTCTGATATACCCCACACCCCTCACTGATATACCCCACACCCCTCACTGTAACACCCTGATATACCCCACACCCCTCACTGTAACACTCTGATATACCCCACACCCCTCACTGTAACACTCTGATATACCCCACACCCCTCACTGATATAGCCCACACCACTCACTGTAACACTCTGATATACCCCACACCCCTCACTGATATACCCCACACCCCTCACTGTAACACCCTGATATACCCCACACCCCTCACTGTAACACTCTGATATACCCCACACCCCTCACTGTAACACTCTGATATAACCCACACCCCTCACTGTAACACTCTGATATACCCCACACCCCTCACTGTAACACTCTGATATACCCCACACCCCTCACTGTAACACTCTGATATACCCCACACCCCTCACTGTAACACTCTGATATACCCCACACCCCTCACTGTAACACTCTGATATACCCCACACCCCTCACTGTAACACTCTGATATACCCCACACCCCTCACTGTAACACTCTGATATACCCCACACCCCTCACTGATATACCCCACACCCCTCACTGTAACACTCTGATATACCCCACACCCCTCACTGTAACACTCTGATATACCCCACACCCCTCACTGATATACCCCACACCCCTCACTGTAACACTCTGATATACCCCATACCCCTCACTGTGACACTCTGATATACCCCACACCCCTCACTGATATAGCCCACACCACTCACTGTAACACTCTGATATACCCCACACCCCTCACTGTAACACTCTGATATACCCCACACCCCTCACTGATATAGCCCACACCACTCACTGTAACACTCTGATATATCCCACACCCCTCACTGTAACACTCTGATATACCCCACACCCCTCACTGATATACCCCACACCCCTCACTGTAACACCCTGATATACCCCACACCCCTCACTGTAACACTCTGATATACCCCACACCCCTCACTGTAACACTCTGATATACCCCACACCCCTCACTGATATAGCCCACACCACTCACTGTAACACTCTGATATACCCCACACCCCTCACTGATATACCCCACACCCCTCACTGTAACACCCTGATATACCCCACACCCCTCACTGTAACACTCTGATATACCCCACACCCCTCACTGTAACACTCTGATATACCCCACACCCCTCACTGATATACCCCACACCCCTCACTGTAACACTCTGATATACCCCACACCCCTCACTGTAACACTCTGATATATCCCACACCCCTCACTGTAACACCCTGATATACCCCACACCCCTCACTGTAACACTCTGATATACCCCACACCCCTCACTGTAACACTCTGATATACCCCACACCCCTCACTGATATAGCCCACACCACTCACTGTAACACTCTGATATATCCCACACCCCTCACTGTAACACTCTGATATACCCCACACCCCTCACTGTAACACTCTGATATACCCCACACCCCTCACTGATATAGCCCACACCACTCACTGTAACACTCTGATATATCCCACACCCCTCACTGTAACACTCTGATATACCCCACACCCCTCACTGATATAGCCCACACCACTCACTGTAACACTCTGATATATCCCACACCCCTCACTGTAACACTCTGATATACCCCACACCCCTCACTGTAACACTCTGATATACCCCACACCCCTCACTGATATAGCCCACACCACTCACTGTAACACTCTGATATATCCCACACCCCTCACTGTAACACTCTGATATACCCCACACCACTCACTGTAACACTCTGATATATCCCACACCCCTCACTGTAACACTCTGATATACCCCACACCCCTCACTGATATAGCCCACACCACTCACTGTAACACTCTGATATATCCCACACCCCTCACTGTAACACTCTGATATACCCCACACCCCTCACTGATATACCCCACACCCCTCACTGTAACACCCTGATATACCCCACACCCCTCACTGTAACACTCTGATATACCCCACACCCCTCACTGTAACACTCTGATATACCCCACACCCCTCACTGTAACACTCTGATATACCCCACACCCCTCACTGATATACCCCACACCCCTCACTGTAACACTCTGATATACCCCACACCCCTCACTGTAACACTCTGATATATCCCACACCCCTCACTGTAACACCCTGATATACCCCACACCCCTCACTGTAACACTCTGATATACCCCACACCCCTCACTGTAACACTCTGATATACCCCACACCCCTCACTGATATAGCCCACACCACTCACTGTAACACTCTGATATATCCCACACCCCTCACTGTAACACTCTGATATATCCCACACCCCTCACTGTAACACCCTGATATACCCCACACCCCTCACTGTAACACTCTGATATACCCCACACCCCTCACTGTAACACCCTGATATACCCCACACCCCTCACTGTAACACTCTGATATACACCACACCCCTCACTGTAACACCCTGATATACCCCACACCCCTCACTGTAACACTCTGATATACCCCACACCCCTCACTGATATACCCCACACCCCTCACTGTAACACCCTGATATACCCCACACCCCTCACTGTAACACTCTGATATACCCCACACCCCTCACTGATATACCCCACACCCCTCACTGTAACACCCTGATATACCCCACACCCCTCACTGTAACACTCTGATATACCCCACACCACTCACTGTAACACCCTGATATACCCCACACCCCTCACTGTAATACCCTGATATACCCCACACCCCTCACTGTAACACTCTGATATACCCCACACCCCTCACTGATATAGCCCACACCACTCACTGTAACACTCTGATATACCCCACACCCCTCACTGTAACACTCTGATATACCCCACACCCCTCACTGTAACACTCTGATATACCCCACACCCCTCACTGTAACACTCTGATGTACCCCACACCCCTCACTGTAACACTCTGATATACCCCACACCCCTCACTGTAACACTCTGATATACCCCACACCCCTCACTGTAACACTCTGATATATCCCACACCCCTCACTGTAACACTCTGATATACCCCACACCACTCACTGTAACACCCTGATATACCCCACACCCCTCACTGTAACACCCTGATATACCCCACACCCCTCACTGTAACACTCTGATATACCCCACACCCCTCACTGATATACCCCACACCCCTCACTGTAACACTCTGATATAACCCACACCCCTCACTGTAACACTCTGATATACCCCACACCCCTCACTGATATACCCCACACCCCTCACTGTAACACTCTGATATACCCCACACCCCTCACTGTAACACTCTGATATATCCCACACCCCTCACTGTAACACTCTGATATACCCCACACCCCTCACTGTAACACTCTGATATACCCCACACCTCTCACTGATATACCCCACACCCCTCACTGTAACACTCTGATATAACCCACACCCCTCACTGTAACACTCTGATATACCCCACACCCCTCACTGATATACCCCACACCACTCACTGTAACACTCTGATATATCCCACACCCCTCACTGTAACACTCTGATATAACCCACACCCCTCACTGTAACACTCTGATATACCCCACACCCCTCACTGATATACCCCACACCACTCACTGTAACACTCTGATATACCCCACACCCCTCACTGATATACCCCACACCCCTCACTGTAACACCCTGATATACCCCACACCCCTCACTGATATACCCCACAACACTCACTGTAACACTCTGATATACCCCACACCCCTCACTGATATACCCCACACCCCTCACTGTAACACCCTGATATACCCCACACCCCTCACTGATATACCCCACAACACTCACTGTAACACTCTGATATATCCCACACCCCTCACTGTAACACTCTGATATATCCCACACACCTCACTGTAACACTCTGATATATCCCACACCCCTCACTGTAACACTCTGATATATCCCACACCCCTCACTGTAACACTCTGATATATCCCACACCCCTCACTGTAACACTCCGATATATCCCACACACCTCACTGTAACACTCTGATATATCCCACACCCCTCACTGTAACACTCTGATATATCCCACACACCTCACTGTAACACTCTGATATACCCCACACCACTCACTGTAACACTCTGATATATCCCTCACCCCTCACTGTAACACTCTGATATATCCCTCACCCCTCACTGTAACACTCTGATATAACCCACACCACTCACTGTAACACTCTGATATACCCCACACCCCTCACTGTAACACTCTGATGTACCCCACACCACTCACTGTAACACTCTGATATAACCCACACACCTCACTGTAACACTCTGATATACCCCACACCCCTCACTGATATACCCCACACCACTCACCGTAACACTCTGATATACCCCACACCCCTCACTGTAACACTCTGATATATCCCTCACCCCTCACTGTAACACTCTGATATAACCCACACCCCTCACTGTAACACTCTGATATACCCCACACCCCTCACTGATATAGCCCACACCACTCACTGTAACACTCTGATATACCCCACAACCCTCACTGTAACACCCTGATATACCCCACCCCACTCACTGTAACACTCTGATATAACCCACACCCCTCACTGTAACACTCTGATATAACCCACACCCCTCACTGATATACCCCACACCCCTCACTGTAACACTCTGATATATCCCACACCCCTCACTGTAACACTCTGATATAACCCACACCCCTCACTGTAACACTCTGATATACCCCACACCACTCACTGTAACACTCTGATATAACCCACACCACTCACTGTAACACTCTGATATAACCCACACCCCTCACTGTAACACTCTGATATAACCAACACCCCTCACTGATATATCCCACACCTCTCACTGTAACACACTGATATATCCCACACCCCTCACTGTAACACTCTGATATAACCCACACCCCTCACTGTAACACTCTGATATACCCCACACCCCTCACTGTAACACTCTGATATATCCCACACCCCTCACTGTAACACTGATATAACCCACACCCCTCACTGTAACACTCTGATATATCCCACACCCCTCACTGTAACACTCTGATATACCCCACACCCCTCACTGTGACACTCTGATATATCCCACACCCCTCACTGTAACATTCTGATATATCCCACACCCCTCACTGTAACACTGATATATCCCACACCCCTCACTGTCACATTCTGATATATCCCACACCCCTCACTGTAACACCCTGATATACCCCACACCCCTCACTGTAACACTCTGATATACCCCACACCCCTCGCTGTAACACTCTGATATACCCCACACCCCTCACTGTAACACTCTGATATATCCCACACCCCTCACTGTAACACTCTGATATAACCCACACCCCTCACTGTAACACTCTGATATACCCCACACCCCTCACTGTAACACTCTGATATATCCCACACCCCTCACTGTAACACTCTGATATATCCCACACCCCTCACTGTAACACTCTGATATACCCCACACCCCTCACTGTAACACTCTGATATACCCCACACCCCTCACTGTAACACTCTGATATATCCCACACCCCTCACTGTAACACTCTGATATACCCCACACCCCTCACTGTAACACTCTGATATAACCCACACCCCTCACTGTAACACTCTGATATACCCCACACCCCTCACTGTAACACTCTGATATATCCCACACCCCTCACTGTAACACTCTGATATACCCCACACCCCTCACTGTAACACTCTGATATATCCCTCACCCCTCACTGTAACACTCTGATATACCCCACACCCCTCACTGTAACACTCTGATATACCCCACACCCCTCACTCTAACACTCTGATATATCCCACACCCCTCACTGTAACACTCTGATATACCCCACACCCCTCACGGTAACACTCTGATATATCCCACACCCCTCACTGTCACACTCTGATATATCCCACACCCCTCACTGTAACACTCTGATATATCCCACACCCCTCACTGTAACACTCTGATATATCCCACACCCCTCTGTATCACTCTGATATATCCCACACCCCTCACTGTAACACACTGATATACCCCACACCCCTCACTGTGACACTCTGATATATCCCACACCCCTCACTGTAACACTCTGATATATCCCACACCCCTCACTGTAACACTCTGATATATCCCACACCCCTCACTGTGACACTCTGATATATCCCACACCCCTCACTGTAACACACTGATATATCCCACACACCTCACTGTAACACTCTGATATATCCCACACCCCTCACTGTAACACTCTGATATATCCCACACCCCTCACTGTATCACTCTGATATATCCCACACCCCTCACTGTAACACACTGATATACCCCACACCCCTCACTATAACACTCTGATATATCCCGCACCCCTCACTGTAACATACTGATATACCCCAGACCCCTCACTGTAACACTCTGATATACCCCACACCCCTCACTGTAACACTCTGATATATCCCACACCCCTCACTGTATCACTCTGATATATCCCACACCCCTCACTGTAACACTCTGATATATCCCACACCCCTCACTGTATCACTCTGATATATCCCACACCCCTCACTGTAACACACTGATATACCCCACACCCCTCACTGTGACACTCTGATATACCCCACACCCCTCACTGTAACACTCTGATATATCCCACACCCCTCACTGTAACACTCTGATATATCCCACACCCCTCACTGTAACACTCTGATATATCCCACACCCCTCACTGTAACATTCTGATATATCCCACACCCCTCACTGTAACACTCTGATATACCCCACACCCCTCACTGTGACACTCTGATATATCCCTCACCCCTCACTGTAACACTCTGATATACCCCACACCCCTCACTGTAACACTCTGATATACCCCACACCCCTCACTGTAACACTCTGATATATCCCACACCCCTCACTGTAACATTCTGATATATCCCACACCCCTCACTGTAACACTCTGATATACCCCACACCCCTCACTGTGACACTCTGATATATCCCTCACCCCTTACTGTAACACTCTGATATACCCCACACCCCTCACTGTGACACTCTGATATATCCCTCACCCCTCACTGTAACACTCTGATATATCCCACACCCCTCACTGTAACACTCTGATATACCCCACACCCCTCACTGTAACACTCTGATATACCCCACACCCCTCACTGTAACACTCTGATCTTTCCCTCACCCCTTACTGTAACACTCTGATATATCCCTCACCCCTCACTGTAACACTCTGATATACCCCACACCCCTCACTGTAACACTCTGATATATCCCTCACCCCTCACTGTAACACTCTGATATACCCCACACCCCTCACTGTAACACTCTGATATAACCCACACCCCTCACTGTAACACTCTGATATACCCCACACCCCTCACTGTAACACTATGATATAACCCACACCCCTCACTGTAACACTCTGATATACCCCACACCCCTCACTGTAACACTCTGATATACCCCACACCCCTCACTCTAACACTCTGATATACCCCACACCCCTCACTCTAACACTCTGATATATCCCACACCCCTCACTGTAACACTCTGATATACCCCACACCCCTCACTGTAACACTCTGATATATCCCACACCCCTCACTGTAACACTCTGATATATCCCACACCCCTCACTGTAACACTCTGATATATCCCACACCCCTCACTGTAACACTCTGATATATCCCACACCCCTCACTGTAACACTCTGATATATCCCACACCCCTCACTGTATCACTCTGATATATCCCACACCCCTCACTGTAACACACTGATATACCCCACACCCCTCACTGTAACACTCTGATATATCCCACACCCCTCACTGTATCACTCTGATATATCCCACACCCCTCACTGTAACACACTGATATACCCCACACCCCTCACTGTGACACTCTGATATACCCCACACCCCTCACTGTAACACTCTGATATATCCCACACCCCTCACTGTAACACTCTGATATATCCCACACCCCTCACTGTAACACTCTGATATATCCCACACCCCTCACTGTAACACTCTGATATATCCCACACCCCTCACTGTAACATTCTGATATATCCCACACCCCTCACTGTAACACTCTGATATACCCCACACCCCTCACTGTGACACTCTGATATATCCCTCACCCCTCACTGTAACACTCTGATATACCCCACACCCCTCACTGTAACACTCTGATATATCCCTCACCCCTCACTGTAACACTCTGATATACCCCACACCCCTCACTGTAACACTCTGATATACCCCACACCCCTCACTGTAACACTCTGATCTTTCCCTCACCCCTTACTGTAACACTCTGATATACCCCACACCCCTCACTGTGACACTCTGATATATCCCTCACCCCTCACTGTAACACTCTGATATATCCCACACCCCTCACTGTAACACTCTGATATACCCCACACCCCTCACGGTAACACTCTGATATACCCCACACCCCTCACTGTAACACTCTGATCTTTCCCTCACCCCTTACTGTAACACTCTGATATATCCCTCACCCCTCACTGTAACACTCTGATATATCCCACACCCCTCACTGTAACACTCTGATATATCCCACACCCCTCACTGTAACACTCTGATATATCCCACACCCCTCACTGTAACACTCTGATATACCCCACACCCCTCACTGTAACACTCTGATATACCCCACACCCCTCACTGTAACACTCTGATCTTTCCCTCACCCCTTACTGTAACACTCTGATATATCCCACACCCCTCACTGTAACACTGATATATCCCACACCCCTCACTGTAACACTCTGATATACCCCACACCCCTCACTGTAACACTCTGATCTTTCCCTCACTCCTCACTGTAACACTCTGATATATCCCACACCCCTCACTGTAACACTCTGATATATCCCACACCCCTCACTGTAACACTCTGATATATCCCACACCCCTCACTGTAACACTCTGATATATCCCACACACCTCACTGTAACACTCTGATCTTTCCCACACCTCTCATTGTGACTCTCTGATATACCCCACACCCCTCACTGTAACACTCTGATCTTTCCCACACCTCTCATTGTAACTCTCTGATATACCCCACACCCCTCACTGTAACACTCTGATATACCCCACACCCCTCACTGTGACACTCTGATATATCCCACACCCCTCACTGTAACACTCTGATATATCCCACACACCTCACTGTAACACTCTGATCTTTCCCACACCTCTCATTGTAACTCTGATATACCCCACACCCCTCACTGTAACACTCTGATCTTTCCCACACCTCTCATTGTAACTCTCTGATATACCCCACACCCCTCACTGTAACACTCTGATATATCCCACACCCCTCACTGTAACACTCTGATATATCCCACACACCTCACTGTAACACTCTGATCTTTCCCACACCTCTCATTGTAACTCTCTGATATACCCCACACCCCTCACTGTAACACTCTGATATATCCCACACCCCTCACTGTAACATTCTGATACACCCCACACCCCTCACTGTTATTTTTTTTCTGTGAATTCCTTCATACTCACTGGGTCGCCAGGTAACCCTCTTGGACCCACTTGTCCGTCATCACCCTGTAACACAGGACACTTGGTTATGTTTATTGGACAGAGGCTGCATCAACACGTGTTTCCCTTAGAATAAGTCTCCAATAGCAGAGACTGTAAAAGTAGCTGCCTGACTCATACTCACCCTCTCTCCGTCCTCTCCCGATAGCCCAGGTGGCCCTTGTGGACCAGCATCACCCTAGTAAGAGAAAATTAACACAAACCTGTTAAAATATCCATTTAGATTTTGTTGTAAAATCTTGTCTTACCAACTTAATAGAATTCTTTGAGGAAGTGACAAAGTTGATTGATGAGGGAAGGGCTGTAGATGTCATATACATGGACTTCAGTAAGGCGTTTGATAAGGTTCCCCATGGTAGGCTGATGGAGAAAGTGAAGTCGCATGGGGTCCAGGGTGTACTAGCTAGATGGATAAAGAACTGGCTGGGCAACAGGAGACAGAGAGTAGCAGTGGAAGGGAGTTTCTCAAAATGGAGACGTGTGACCAGTGGTGTTCCACAGGGATCCGTGCTGGGACCACTGTTGTTTGTGATATACATTAATGATTTGGAGGAAAGTATAGGTGGACTGATTAGCAAGTTTGCAGGCGACACTAAGATTGGTGGAGTCGCAGATAGTGAAGGGGACTGTCAGAGAATACAGCAGAATATAGATAGATTGGAGAGTTGGGCAGAGAAATGGCAGATGGAGTTCAATCAGGGCAAATGCGAGGTGATGCATTTTGGAAGATCCAATTCAAGAGTGAACTATACAGTAAATGGAAAAGTCCTGGGGAAAATTGATGTACAGAGAGATTTGGGTGTTCAGGTCCATTGTTCCCTGAAGGTGGCAACGCAGGTCAATAGAGTGGTCAAGAAGGCATACGGCATGCTTTCCTTCATCGGACGGGGTATTGAGTACAAGGGTTGGCAGGTCATGTTACGGTTGTATAAGACTTTGGTTCGGCCACATTTGGAATACTGCGTGCAGTTCTGGTCGCCACATTACCAAAAGGATGTAGATGCTTTGGAGAGGGTGCAGAGGAGGTTCACCAGGATGTTGCCTGGTGTGGAGGGCGCTAGCTATGAAGAGAGGTTGAGTAGATTAGGATTATTTTCATTAGAAAGACGGAGGTTGAGGGGGGACCTGATTGAGGTGTACAAAATCATGAGAGGTATAGACAGGGTGGGTAGCAAGAAGCTTTTTCCCCAGAGTGGGGGATTCAATTACTAGGGGTCACGAGTTCAAAGTGAGAGGGGAAAAGTTTAGGGGGGATATGCGTGGAAAGTTCTTTACGCAGAGGGTGGTGGGTGCCTGGAACGCGTTGCCAGCGGAGGTGGTAGATGCGGGCACGATAGCGTCTTTTAAGATGTATCTAGACAGATACATGAATGGGCAGGAAGCAAAGAGATACAGACCCTTAGAAAATAGGCGACAGGTTTAGATAGAGGATCTGGATCGGCGCAGGCTTGGAGGGCCGAAGGGCCTGTTCCTGTGCAGTAATTTTCTTTGTTCTTTGTTCTTAAAAGCACTCTTCCACCTGAACCAACTCTCACACAATTAGTGTCCCGAACATCTGCATTTCCTGCTGTGTATGATTGTCACCTTTTTTCTCAATCATCTCACACAGGACCGTTCTGTTGCTGTAACGTCTTTGTGAGATATCTATCTGTCTGCGCCCTAACTCACACCAAGTCCCGTTCTCCCATCACCCCCTCTGCTCATTGACCTACACTGGCTCCCAATTAAACAACACCTCAATTTTAATATTCTCATCCTTGTTGTCAAATCCCTCCATGGTCTTCGCACCCTCCCGATCTCTGTAACCTCCTCCGAGGTCTCTGCGTTCCTCTAATTCTGGCCTTCTGCTCATCTCCAATTTTAATCATCCCACCATTGGCGGCCGTGCCTTCAGCTGCCTGGGCCCTAAGCTCTGGAATTCCCTCCCTGAATCTCTCTGCCTCTCTTTCCTCCTTTAAGATGCTCCTTAAAACCTCCTTCTTTGACTGAGCTTTTGGTTGCCTGTCCTAATATCTCCTTATGTAACTTGGTGTGAAATTTGTGTCGAATTTATGCTCCTGTGAATCTCACTGGGGTGTTTTACTATGTTAAAGGTGCTCTATAAATGCAAGTTGTTGGTTTCCCATCACTGTATAGTTCTACAATACATGGTGTCCCCACTAGATGGTGATGCTGCCTGTGAGACCTCCCCGGTCTCAGCCCAGTTTGGGTTCCAACCCTTTAAAATATATGTTTAATATTGAGATGGAATTTCTGTAATTTCAGTGGAAGATTGGTGGACACTGCAGGGAAATGCCGTGAATTTTGTACTTGGTTTTTGTCCTGGAGTCTCCAGTAATGATTAATCTCCTGGCCACTGACACAAGCAACACTCAGGAGAAGGGCAATAAAAGATGGAGTATGTTTCGTTTCATTTCCTTTGAACACTTTTGTTCATTAATTATAAAAATATGGGGGATGTGGAGGAAAGGCTATTTGACCAAGTTGGACGGTTGGAGGAAGGATGACATGTGAGGAAATCTCCAGGATTACGTCCGCTGAGAGTTGGCAAGTTTACTGTCACCACTCTTTCACCATCGGCCGGGCAGAGACTTTGGAGAGAATGCAAGGAGTTGATTTTTAAGATTTAGATAGGGAGGGGAAGAGGTCGAGGGCAGGTCAGCATTAGGTCTGTGAAGAGAAGGAGAGGAGGGAAGGTGGATGAGGAAGATGATGAGATGGTGCTGATCAAGAACACAAGAAATAGGAGCAGGAGTAGACCATTCGGCCCATTGAGACTGCTCCGCCATTCAATATGATCATGGCTGATCTTGGACTTCAATTCCACTTTCCTGCCCACTCCCCATATCCCTTGATTCCCTGTGAGACCAAAAATCTCTCTATCCCAGCCTTAAATGTATTCAATGATGGGGCTTCCACAACCCTCTGGGGGAGAGAATTCCAAAGATTCACAATCCTTTGAGTGAAGTAATTTCTCCTCATCTCAGTCCTGAATGATTGGCCCCTTATCCGGAGACTGTGTCCCTGTGTTCTAGATTCCCCGACTAGTGGGAACAATCTCTCAGTGTCTACCCTATCAAACCCTTTCACAATCTTGTCTGTCTCAATGAGATCACCTCTCATTCTTCTAAACTCCAGAGAATATCGGCCCAATTTACTCAGCCTCTCATCACAGGACAACCTTCTCATCCCAGGGAGCAATTTAGTAAATCTTCACTGCACTGCCTCCAGTGCAAGTATAACCTTTCTTAAATGTGGAGTCCAAAACTGCACACAGTATTCCAGGTGCGGTCTCACCAAAACCCTGTACAATTGTAGTAAGACTTCTTTATTCCTGTACTCCAATCTCCTTGTGATAAAGGCCAATATACCTTTTGCCTTCCTAATTGCTTGCGGTGACTGTGTGCTAACTTTCTTTGTTCCTTGTACAAACACACCCAAGTAAAGACCAGCTCGGGTCTGCAAATGAAACCCGACCCAAGCCCAACAGAACCACATCCGACCCCAAAGCCCTTTCATTTTTTCCTGCGCCCGAGTTAACCTACCTTCCATTTTTCATTTTGTTGCTGATCTGCACAAGCTTAAAATAATTGTAACAAAACCACCTTTCTAGTCCAAAAATGACATTAACATTGGAGCCACTTACTGGAGGTTGTGATAGAGTGTGTCCGACACGACCCGACCCGACCTGAGCCCGACGACATGTCATCGGGGCCCGTCGGGTTCGGTTCGGGTAGCTGGCCTTTACACCCAAGTTTCTCAGAACATCAACACTTACACACGGACGACACAAAGGTTGGTGGAGTTGCGGATAGTGATGAGGATTGTCAGAGGATACAGCTGGATATAGATCGGTTGGAGACTTGGGCGGAGAAATGGCAGATGGAGTTTAATCCGGACAAATGTGAGGTAATGCATTTTGGAAGGTCTAATGCAGGTGGGAGGTATACAGTAAATGGCAGAACCCTTAGGAGTATTGACAGGCAGAGAGATCTGGGCGTACAGGTCCACAGGTCACTGAAAGTGGCAACGCAGGTGGTTACGGTAGTCAAGAAGGCATACGGCATGCTTGCCTTCATCGGTCGGGGCATAGAGTATAAAAATTGGCAAGTCATGCTGCAGCTGTACAAAACTTTAGTTAGGCCACACTTAGAATGTTGCGTGCAATTCTGGTCGCCACACTACCAGAAGGACGTGGAGGCTTTGGAGAGGGTACAGAAGAGGTTTACCAGGATGTTGCCTGGTCTGGAGGGCATTAGCTATGAGGAGAGGTTGGATAAACTCGGATTGTTTTCACTGGAACGACGGAGGTGGAGGGGTGTCATGATAGAGGTTTACAAAGTTATGAGCGGCATGGACAGAGTGGATAGTCAGAAGCTTTTTCCCAGGGTGGAAGAGTCAGTTACTAGGGGACAGAGGTACAGCACGGGGTTAGATACAGAGTAAAGTTCCCTCTACAATGACAATGGATAACAACTCTCCATGTTTCTCCAGTTAGCTCCTGTCTCAGTCTGATTTGTTGAAAACAATCAGCCCCCTGAGCAGAGATCAGCACCTCCTGTGATAGAGAGGGAATCAATACTTACTCTGTTCCCCTTCTCACCCGGCAGTCCAGGAAGGCCATCAAAGCCTCGGTCACCCTGTCAAATAAGAAAGAATTCCAGTTTGATATCAAAGTAGGGAAATAATTCACTGCATTCTGAGACTATGAACCTTGTGTGTCTCAGTGTCAGCTTCTGTACAGGTACAGTACGGCATGGGTTAAAGGAAACTTGTCTTGCACTGAGATTTGCAGCACCATCTGTGGGTACCTTTCGTCCAGATGGTCCGGGCATTCCTCTCGATCCATCAGACCCTGCACGACCCTGAAACAAGAGAAAAACAGTTACAAAGCTGAAGGTACTGACTCTCACTGGGGTACGGGTCCCCTCCTCTCCTGAAGTACTGACTCTCACTGGGGTACGGGTCCCCTCCTCTCCTGAAGGTACTGACCCTCACTGGGGTACGGGTCCCCTCCTCTCCTGAAGGTGCTGACTCTCACTGGGGTACGGGTCCCCTCCTCTCCTGAAGGTACTGACTCTCACTGGGGTACGGGTCCCCTCCTCTGCTGAAGGTGCTGCCTCTCACTGGGGTACGGGTCCCCTCCTCTCCTGGAGGTACTGACTCTCACTGGGGTACGGGTCCCCTCCTCTCCTGAAGTACTGACCCTCACTGGGGTACGGGTCCCCTCCTCTCCTGAAGGTACTGACTTTCACTGGGGTACGGGTCCCCTCCTCTCCTGAAGGTGCTGACTCTCACTGGGGTACGGGTCCCCTCCTCTTCTGAAGGTGCTGACTCTCACTGGGGTACGGGTCCCCTCCTCTCCTGAAGGTGCTGACTCTCACTGGGGTACGGGTCCCCTCCTCTCCTGAAGGTGCTGACTCTCACTGGGGTACGGGTCCCCTCCTCTCCTGAAGGTGCTGACTCTCACTGGGGTACGGGTCCCCTCCTCTCCTGAAGGTGCTGACTCTCACTGGGGTACGGGTCCCCTCCTCTCCTGAAGGTGCTGACCCTCACTGGGGTACGGGTCCCCTCCTCTCCTGAAGGTGCTGCCTCTCACTGGGGTACGGGTCCCCTCCTCTCCTGAAGGTGCTGACCCTCACTGGGGTACGGGTCCCCTCCTCTCCTGAAGGTGCTGACTCTCACTGGGGTACGGGTCCCCTCCTCTCCTGAAGGTACTGACTCTCACTGGGGTACGGGTCCCCTCCTCTCCTGAAGGTACTGACTCTCACTGGGGTACGGGTCCCCTCCTCTCCTGAAGGTACTGACTCTCACTGGAGTACGGGTCCCCTCCTCTCCTGAAGGTACTGACTCTCACTGGGGTACGGGTCCCCTCCTCTCCTGAAGGTGCTGACTCTCACTGGGGTACGGGTTCCCTCCTCTCCTGAAGGTGCTGCCTCTCACTGGGGTACGGGTCCCCTCCTCTCCTGAAGGTACTGACTCTCACTGGAGTACGGATCCCCTCCTCTCCTAAAGGTACTGACTCTCACTGGAGTACGGATCCCCTCCTCTCCTGAAGGTGCTGCCTCTCACTGGGGTACGGATCCCCTCCTCTCCTGAAGGTGCTGCCTCTCACTGGGGTACGGGTCCCCTCCTCTCCTGAAGGTGCTGACTCTCACTGGAGTACGGATCCCCTCCTCTCCTAAAGGTACTGACTCTCACTGGAGTACGGATCCCCTCCTCTCCTGAAGGTGCTGCCTCTCACTGGGGTACGGATCCCCTCCTCTCCTGAAGGTGCTGCCTCTCACTGGGGTACGGGTCCCCTCCTCTCCTGAAGGTACTGACTCTCACTGGAGTACGGATCCCCTCCTCTCCTGAAGGTACTGACTCTCACTGGGGTACGGATCCCCTCCTCTCCTGAAGGTGCTGCCTCTCACTGGGGTAGGGGTCCCCTCCTCTCCTGAAGTACTGACTCTCACTGGGGTACGGGTCCCCTCCTCTCCTGAAGGTGCTGCCTCTCACTGGGGTAGGGGTCCCCTCCTCTCCTGAAGTACTGACTCTCACTGGGGTACGGGTCCCCTCCTCTCCTGAAGGTGCTGCCTCTCACTGGGGTACGGGTCCCCTCCTCTCCTGAAGGTGCTGACTCTCACTGGGGTACGGGTCCCCTCCTCTCCTGAAGGTGCTGACTCTCACTGGGGTACGGGTCCCCTCCTCTCCTGAAGGTGCTGACCCTCACTGGGGTACGGGTCCCCTCCTCTCCTGAAGGTGCTGCCTCTCACTGGGGTACGGGTCCCCTCCTCTCCTGAAGGTGCTGACCCTCACTGGGGTACGGGTCCCCTCCTCTCCTGAAGGTGCTGCCTCTCACTGGGGTACGGGTCCCCTCCTCTCCTGAAGGTACTGACTCTCACTGGGGTACGGGTCCCCTCCTCTCCTGAAGGTGCTGACCCTCACTGGGGTACGGGTCCCCTCCTCTCCTAAAGGTGCTGACTCTCACTGGGGTACGGGTCCCCTCCTCTCCTGAAGGTGCTGACTCTCACTGGGGTACGGGTCCCCTCCTCTCCTAAAGGTGCTGACTCTCACTGGGGTACGGGTCCCCTCCTCTCCTAAAGGTGCTGACTCTCACTGGGGTACGGGTCCCCTCCTCTCCTGAAGGTGCTGCCTCTCACTGGGGTACGGGTCCCCTCCTCTCCTGAAGGTGCTGCCTCTCACTGGGGTACGGATCCCCTCCTCTCCTGAAGGTGCTGACTCTCACTGGGGTACGGGTCCCCTCCTCTCCTGAAGGTGCTGACCCTCACTGGGGTACGGGTTCCCTCCTCTCCTGAAGGTGCTGCCTCTCACTGGGGTACGGATCCCCTCCTCTCCTGAAGGTGCTGCCTCTCACTGGGGTACGGATCCCCTCCTCTCCTGAAGGTGCTGACTCTCACTGGGGTACGGGTCCCCTCCTCTCCTGAAGGTGCTGACCCTCACTGGGGTACGGGTTCCCTCCTCTCCTGAAGGTGCTGCCTCTCACTGGGGTACGGGTCCCCTCCTCTCCTGAAGGTGCTGACCCTCACTGGGGTACGGGTCCCCTCCTCTCCTGAAGGTACTGACTCTCACTGGGGTACGGGTCCCCTCCTCTCCTGAAGGTGCTGACTCTCACTGGGGTACGGGTCCCCTCCTCTCCTTAAGGTGCTGACTCTCACTGGGGTACGGGTCCCCTCCTCTCCTGAAGGTGCTGACTCTCACTGGGGTACAGGTCACTGGATACTAATCAGGAGCAGGAGCCATGACTGATTTTTCCCCTTCCTCAGCCATGGGCACTGAGGCTAATAGTAGCTCCTAGGAACAGATGGAGGCCATTCAGCCCCTCAAGCCTATTCTGCCATTCAATCAGATTTTGGCTGTGTTTTAACTCCTTCTAACCACCTTGGTTCTGTAACCCTTAATCTCCTTACCCAACAAAAATCTATCAAACTCTATTTTGAAATTTCTAATTGACCCCCAGCATCAACATCTTTTCAGGGGGGAAGAATTCCAGATTCCCACTCCCCTTTGTGTGAAGAAGCGCTTTCTGACATCACCCCTGAACAGCCTGGCTCTAATTTTAAGGTTCTGCCCCCTTTTCCTGGACTCCTCCCACCATAGTTTCTCTCGATCGACCCGATCATCTTAAATACCTCTCCCCAGGTTTTGCCTATGTAGTTCAGCACCATCCTGACTTGGAACTATATCACCGTTCCTTCACTGTCGCTGGGTCAAAATCCTGGAACTCCCTTCCTAACAGCACTGTGGGTGTACCTACCCCACATGGACTGCAGCAGTTGAAGAAGGCAGCTCACCACCACCTTCTCAAGGGCAATTAGGGATGAGCAATAAATGCTGTCCTAGCCAGTGACACCCACATCCCATCATCGTTGATCATTTAGGCTGTGTTCACCCACTGTATGTTGGGGCCCTCCTCATACCTTTTTGATTTATCTCTATCCCTTGTTACTCTTGCCCATGTCATTCCCAAGTACCTCACATCCCATAAACAATTTTAAAAAAGAGTGCAGCAGGCTGTATCATTCCCCAAGCGGCCGACACCTGAGGTCTTATCATAGAATCGTACAGCCCAGAAGGAGGCCTCTGCCTCATATCCATGAATACCTTTGAGTAGCAAAAATCTACCAATCTCAGATTTAAAATTAACAATTGATCCAGCATCAATTGCCATTTGCAGAGAGAATTCCAAACTTCTCCCACCCTTTGCGCATGGAAATGTTTCCTAATTTCATTCCTGAAAGGTCTGATTCTAATTATTAGACTCTGTCCCCTAGTCCGAGACCCCCCCAGCCAGTGGAAAGAGTTTCTCTCTAAGTACCTTATCTGTTCCCCTTAATATCATGACAACATCAATCAAATCATCCTTCTAAACCTTCTACATTCCTGGGAATACAACCTGTGTAATCGGTCCTTTGTAATTTAACCCTTGGAGTCCCGGTATCATTCTGGTAAATCTACACTGCACTCCCTCCAAGGCCAATAAATCCTTCCTAAGGTGTGGTGCCCAGAACTGCTCCCAGTAACTCCTGGTGTTGTCTGACCAGGATTGTGTGCAGCTGAAGTCTGACTTCGACTCCTTGTATTCTAGTCCTCGAGAGATAATTTCCCTTTTGAAAGTTACTATTGAATCTGCTTCCACCGCCCTTTCAGGCAGCGTGTTCAAGATCACAACAACTCACTGTGTAAAAAACATTCTCCTCATCTCCCCCTTTCATTCTTTTGCCAATGATCTTCAATCTGTATCCCCTGGTTACTGACCCTCCTGCCACTGGAAACAGTTTCTCCTTATTTACTCGATCAAAACCCTTCAATATTCTGAAAACTTTTTTCAATACTTATCCTCAGATTTCCTCCATGTCCACTACCTCCCCTCCCTTCCCTGTGTATCTCTGCTGGGATATTTCCAGTCTTTCCCTGTGTATCTGTGCTGGGATATTTCCAGTCTTTCCCTCTGTATCTGTGCTGGGATATTTCCAGTCTTTTCCTGTGTATCTGTGCTGGGATATTTCCAGTCTTTCCCTGTGTATCTGTGCTGGGATATTTCCAGTCTTCCCCTGTGTATCTGTGCTGGGATATTGCCATCTTTCCCTGTGTATCAGTGCAGGGATATTTCCAGTCTTTCCCTGTGTATCTGGGCTGGGATATTTCCAGTCTTTCCCTGTGTATCTGTGCTGGGATATTTCCAGTCTTCCCCTGTGTATCTCTGCTGGGATATTTCCAGTCTTTTCCTGTGTATCTGTGCTGGGATATTTCCACTCTTTCCCTGTGTATCTGTGCTGGGATATTTCCAGTCTTTTCCGGTGTATCTCTGCTGGGATATTTCCAGTCTTTCCCTGTGTATCTCTGCTAGGATATTTCCAGTCTTTCCCTGTGTATCTCTGCTGGGATATTTCCAGTCTTTCCCTGTGTATCTGTGCTGGGATATTTCCAGTCTTTTCCTGTGTATCTCTGCTGGGATATTGCCATCTTTCCCTGTGTATCTCTGCTGGGATATTTCCATTCTTTTCCTGTGTATCTGTGCTGGGATATTTCCAGTCTTTCCCTGTGTATCTGTGCTGGATATTTCCAATCTTTTCCTGTGTATCTCTGCTGGGATATTTCCAATCTTTCCCTGTGTATCTGTGCTGGGATATTTCCAATCTTTTCCGGTGTATCTCTGCTGGGATATTTCCAATCTTTCCCTGTGTATCTGTGCTGGGATATTTCCAGTCTTTCCCTGTGTATCTCTGCTGGGATATTTCCAGTCTTTCCCTGTGTATCTCTGCTGGGATATTTCCAGTCTTTCCCTGTGTATCTGTGCTGGGATATTTCCAGTCTTTCCCTGTGTATCTCTGCTGGGATATTTCCAGTCTTTTCCTGTGTATCTCTGCTGGGATATTTCCAGTCTTTTCCTGTGTATCTCTGTTGGGATATTTCCTGTCTTTCCCTGTGTATCTCTGCTGGGATATTTCCAGTCTTTCCCTGTGTATCTTTGCTGGGATATTTCCAGTCTTTTCCGGTGTATCTCTGCTGGGATATTTCCAGTCTTTCACTGTGTATCTCTGCTGGGATATTTCCTGTCTTTCCCTGTGTATCTGTGCTGGGATATTTCCAGTCTTTTCCTGTGTATCTCTGCTGGGATATTTCCAGTCTTTCCCTGTGTATCTCTGCTGGGATATTTCCAGTCTTTCCCTGTGTATCTCTGCTGGGATATTTCCAGTCTTTCCCTGTGCATCTCTGCTGGGATATTTCCAGTCTTTCCCTGTGCATCTCTGCTGGGATATTTCCAGTCTTTCCCTGTGTATCTCTTCTGGGATATTTCCAGTCTTTCCTTGTGTATCTCTGCTGGGATATTTCCAGTCTTTCCTTGTGTATCTCTGCTGGGATATTTCTAGTCTTTCCCTGTGTATCTCTGCTGGGATATTTCCAGTCTTTCCCTGTGTATCTGTGCTGGGATATTTCCAGTCTTTTCCTGTGTATCTCTGTTGGGATATTTCCTGTCTTTCCCTGTGTATCTCTGCTGGGATATTTCCAGTCTTTCCCTGTGTATCTTTGCTGGGATATTTCCAGTCTTTTCCGGTGTATCTCTGCTGGGATATTTCCAGTCTTTCCCTGTGTATCTCTGCTGGGATATTTCCAGTCTTTCCCTGTGTATCTCTGCTGGGATATTTCCAGTCTTTCCCTGTGCATCTCTGCTGGGATATTTCCAGTCTTTCCCTGTGCATCTCTGCTGGGATATTTCCAGTCTTTCCCTGTGTATCTCTTCTGGGATATTTCCAGTCTTTCCTTGTGTATCTCTGCTGGGATATTTCCAGTCTTTCCTTGTGTATCTCTGCTGGGATATTTCTAGTCTTTCCCTGTGTATCTCTGCTGGGATATTTCCAGTCTTTCCCTGTGTATCTGTGCTGGGATATTTCCAGTCTTTCCCTGTGTATCTCTGCTGGGATATTTCCAGTCTTTTCCTGTGTATCTCTGCTGGGATATTTCCAGTCTTTCCCTGTGTATCTGTGCTGGGATATTTCCAGTCTTTCCTTGTGTATCTCTGCTGGGATATTTCCAGTCTTTCCTTGTGTATCTCTGCTTGGATATTTCCAGTCTTTTGCTGCGTATCTCTGCTGGGATATTTCCAGTCTTTCCCTGTGTATCTCTGCTGGGATATTTCCAGTCTTTCCCTGTGTATCTCTGCTGGGATATTTCCAGTCTTTCCCTGTGCATCTCTGCTGGGATATTTCCAGTCTTTCCCTGTGTATCTCTGCTGGGATAT
Source organism: Heterodontus francisci (assembly GCF_036365525.1). Lineage (NCBI taxonomy): Eukaryota > Metazoa > Chordata > Chondrichthyes > Heterodontiformes > Heterodontidae > Heterodontus > Heterodontus francisci. The sequence continues at coordinate 3,891,382 of NC_090402.1, read as the reverse complement.
TTCCAGTCTTTCCCTGTGTATCTGTGCTGGGATATTTCCAGTCTTTCCCTGTGTATCTCTGCTGGGATATTTCCAGTCTTTCCCTGTGTATCTCTGCTGCGATATTTCCAGTCTTTTCCGGTGTATCTGTGCTGGGATATTTCCAGTTTTTCCCTGTGTATCTCTGCTGGGATATTTCCAGTCTTTCCCTGTGTATCTCTGCTGGGATATTTCCAGTCTTTTCCTGTGTATCTCTGTTGGGATATTTCCTGTCTTTCCCTGTGTATCTCTGCTGGGATATTTCCAGTCTTTTCCTGTGTATCTCTGCTGGGATATTTCCAGTCTTTCCCTGTGTATCTGTGCTGGGATATTTCCAGTCTTTCCCTGTGTATCTCTGCTGGGATATTTCCAGTCTTTCCCTGTGTATCTGTGCTGGGATATTTCCACTCTTTCCCTGTGTATCTCTGCTGGGATATTTCCAGTCTTTTCCGGTGTATCTCTGCTGGGATATTTCCAGTCTTTCCTGTGTATCTGTGCTGGGATATTTCCAGTCTTTCCCTGTGTATCTGTGCTGGGATATTTCCAGTCTTTCCCTGTGCATCTCTGCTGGGATATTTCCAGTCTTTCCCTGTGTATCTGTGCTGGGATATTTCCAGTCTTTCCCTGTGTATCTCTGCTGGGATATTTCCAGTCTTTCCCTGTGTATCTCTGCTGGGATATTTCCAGTCTTTCCCAGTGTATCTGTGCTGGGATATTTCCAGTCTTTCCCTGTGTATCTCTGCTGGGATATTTCCAGTCTTTCCCTGTGTATCTCTGCTGGGATATTTCCAATCTTTCCCTGTGTATCTGTGCTGGGATATTTCCAGTCTTTCCCGGTGTATCTCTGCTGGGATATTTCCAGTCTTTTCCTGTGTATCTGTGCTTGGATATTTCCAATCTTTCCCTGTGTATCTGTGCTGGGATATTTCCAGTCTTTTCCTGTGTATCTCTGCTGGGATATTTCCAGTCTTTTCCTGTGTATCTCTGCTGGGATATTTCCAGTCTTTCCCTGTGTATGTCTGCTGGGATATTTCCAGTCTTTTCCTGTGTATCTGTTGGGATATTTCCTGTCTTTCCCTGTGTATCTCTGCTGGGATATTTCCAGTCTTTCCCTGTGTATCTGTGCTGGGATATTTCCAGTCTTTCCCCGTGCATCTCTGCTGGGATATTTCCAGTCTTTCCCTGTGTATCTGTGCTGGGATATTTCCAGTCTTTTCCTGTGTATCTCTGCTGGGATATTTCCAGTCTTTCCCCGTGTATCTGTGCTGGGATATTTCCAGTCTTTCCCTGTGTATCTCTGCTGGGATATTTCCAGTCTTTCCCTGTGTATCTGTGCTGGGATATTTCCAGTCTTTTCCCACCCACATCTGTTCAGATAAGTTTGAAAGGTCAGAAACACACAAACACTCACCCTGCGGCCTGGTTTCCCTGTGGGACCAGGCGGACCTTGAGAACCTCTTGGACCCTGTGTTAAAGAGAGAATTAACCCATCAGTAACTCTATTACTGCAGAATTCAGTGAACACTCCATGTGTCTGCACTAAAGCATTTGCTATATTGAATTGAACAGGTTCACTGGGGATTAACATAGCACCTTTCACAACCTCAAGACGTTCCAAAGCATTTCACAGCCAATCAGGTACTTTAGAACTCGAGTCACTGTTGTAATGTAGGAAACATGGTGGTCAATTTGTGCACAGCAATGGGGAGAGGGGTTTCACACCGGGGAGAGGGTCTTCACTGAGCGATGGGGAGGGGAGTTTCACTGAACCATGGGGAGAGGGGTTTCACACTGGGGAGAGTGGTTTCACTGAGCCATGGGGAGAGGGGTTTCACACTGGGGAGAGGGGTTTCACTGAGCCATGGGGAGGGGGGTTTCACAATGGGGAGAGGAGTTTCACTGAGCCATGGGGAGAGGAGTTTCACTGAGCCATGGGGAGAGGGGTTTCACACTGAGGAGAGGGTCTTCAGTGAGCCATGGGGAGAGGGGTTTCAAACTGAGGAGAAGGTCTTCACTGAGCCATGGGGAGAGGGGTTTCACACTGGGGAGTGGGTCCTCACTGAGCCATGGGGAGAGGAGTTTCACACTGGGGAGAGGGGTTTTACTGAGCCATGGGGAGAGGGGCTTCACACTGGGGAGAGGGGTTTCACTGAGCGATGGGTAGAGGGGCTTCACACTGGGGAGAGGGGTTTCACTGAGCCATGGGGAGAGGGGTTTCATACTGGGGAGAGGGTCTTCAGTGAGCCATGGGGAGAAGGGTTTCAAACTGAGGAGAGGGTCTTCACTGAGCCATGGGGAGAGGGGTTTCACACTGGGGAGAGGGGTTTCACTGAGCCATGGGGAGAGGGGTTTCACACTGGGGAGAGGGTCTTCAGTGAGCCGTGGGGAGAGGGGCTTCAGTGAGCGATGGTTGCTAACTTGTGACAAGGTGACAACCCAAGTGCATTGTGGGATCACCCTTTGACTTGCAAAAGGTTTTTGATTAAGTTCCACATGAAAGGCTGTTAATTAAATGAATGTTTAATATAATAAAGCCCATGATTTGTTAATATTCCACAGCCCACGATTGATTGATATGACATCTCATCAACTCTCTCACCTGAGAACCCATGTCTCCCATTTCACCTTTAATTCCGAGGTAACCAGGGGGCCCCTGTAAAAGGAAATCGAGACAGTTACAGGACATGAGAACCCCAAACAAACTCTTAACCAACACAGGCCCCTCCTTCCTTTAGGCTCCACCCCTGCACAGGCCCCACCCACATTGACCCTTCACCACACTGACACCCCACACACCCCTCCCACCCCCTTTCCCCTCCCACACATAAGCTCCACCCACACAGAGCCCATCCAGGAAGGGCCGAACCACACACATCCACCCAGGCTCCATCCATGTGGGCCCCATTCAGATAAACTCAAAGGCACTGCCCAGGCCCACATTCAGCATCAGACACAAACAGATTCAATCCCAGTCCCAGTCCCAGGTTCTGTCGCCTTCAGCCTGTGCCATGTCCCTCCTCAAAAACAGGACAAGAAAGGGCACTTCTCAGAATGTTCCAGCTAACTCTCTAACTGTCTGACATCATTCTGCCTTTGAACTCATTGGTTAGCGACTGGTACCTCAAACACACAGGCCTATGGGTCAGTTCACATAGAAGGTCCTGGGTCGGTGAGGCTGAAGCGTTGGTCACTGACTGTATGGCCCAACCCTTGAACTGAGGGGTCCCTGGCAGAGACCCCCCAACCCCCGCATCAGGACCACCCCTTACACTGGGACATAGCTGTTCCAGACTTTCAGGGTCCTTGTCTCCTGAGCTCTGCTCAAATTCTGAGAGCCGGCATGGGAGACACCCATAACATTTCAGGAGAAGATCAGTCCTCAGCACTGAAAGCCTCTACTCTACCCCTGCCTCCCTTCCACTCCCCCTCCCTTCCACTCTACCTTCCACTCCCCCTCCACTCTACTCCTCCATCCCCTCCATTCCCCCTCCCTACTCTCCACTCGATATCTCCCTCCCCTCCATTCAACCCCTCACCCCTCCACTCCTCCCACCCCTTCACTCCCCCTCGTCTCCACTTTACAATTCACACCACACAAGTGCCAGGCAATGACCATCTCCAACAAGAGAGAATCTAACCATCTCCCCTTGACATTCAATGGCATTACTATCACTGAATCCCCTACTATCAAAATCCTGAGGGTCACCATTGACCAGAAACTGAACTGGACCAGCCACATAAATGCTGTGGCTACAAGAGCAGGTCAGAGGCTGGGAATTCTGCATCGAGTAACTCACCTCCTGTCTCCCCTAAGCCTGTTCACCATCTACAAGGCACAAGTCAGGAGTGTGATGGAATACTCTCTACTTGCCTGGATGGGTGCAGCTCCAACAACACTCAAGAAACTTGACATCATCCAGGACAAAGCAGCATGCTTGATTGGCACCCCCATCTACAAACATTCACTCCCTCCACCACCAATGCACAGTGGCAGCAGTGTGTACCATCTACAAGATGCACTGCAGCAACTCACCAAGGCTCCTTCAACAGCACCTTCCAAACCTGTGATCTCCAGCACCTAGAAGGACAAGGGCAGCAAATACATGGGAACACCATCACCTGCAAGTTCCCCTCCAAGTCTCACACCATCCTGACTTGGAACTATATCACCGTTCCTTCACTGTCACTGGGTCAAAATCCTGGAACTCCCTTCCTAACAGCACTGTGGGTGTACCTACCCCAAATGGACTGCAGCGGTTCAAGAAGGCAGCTCACCACCACCTTCTCAAGGGCAATTAGGGATGGGCAATAAATGCTGGCCTGGCCAGCGACGCCCACATCCTGAGAAACAAATAAAAAAACTCCCCCCTTCCCCTCCACTCACCCCCTCCCCTCCCCGCTCCCTCTCCTCTCTCCTGCATTCCTCTTCACTCCCTTCTCTCTCTTCCTGCTCTCCCCTTTCCTTCTCTCCTCCACTCTCCCCATTCCCCACCCCTCCCTTCCTGTCTTTCACCCTACTCTTCCCACACCCTCTCCCCATCCCTCCTCTGCACTCTCCCTTCCACTCCCATTCCCCTCCATGTGTCTACCTCCATACCCGATTTCACTCACTCACTTACCCTGAAGGCTCAGTTCTAAACTGATGTAACAGTTACAGGCTCAGAGAAAACAACGTTATTTAAAATGGTTCGTCTGCGCTGAGCAAACACTTGAAGAAAGAGAAAGCTACAGAAAGTCTGGTACTCGAACAGACCTCATATTCCAAGGAAACAAAACATCTTCAAAAGCTCACACAATTACTGAGATTTATTGAAGGAATTTGCTTTCAGTTATCGAATAAACCTAGTGTCTAACTGAGTGACTGAATTCCTGCTGTGACTGTGGTTTGTGGCAGCAGCAGAGAGCAGGTCCTACAACCAATGTACGAGTGGACTCTGAGAATCCGCACCCACTCAGTATTGTGCCTTCTCAGGACCAGCACTTACTATCGGGCCAGGTCTACCGGTCAATCCCATTGGTCCAGTTGGACCTCTCAACGCGAGCTGAAAAGAAAACAGAAACATTCCCGTCAACCAGTGAAAAGCAAAGAATAGAAACAGGTTTCATTCACCTATTCTCACACCTTGGCACTATTTGGAAGAAGAGCAGGGGAGTATCCCCGGTGTCCAGGACAATATTTATCCCTCAATCAACGTCACAAAAACAGATTATCTGGTCATCATTACATTGCTGTTTATGGGATCTTGTTGTGTGCAAATTGGCTGCTGCGTTTCTGACATTACAATAGTGACTACTCTTCAAAAGTACTTCATTGGCTCCTCCTCCAACAGTGCAGCTCTCCCTCAGTACTGACCCTCTGACAGTGCAGCACTCCCTCAGTACTGACCCTCTGACAGTGCAGCACTCCCCAGTACTGACCCTCTGACAGTGCAGCACTCCCTCAGTACTGACCCTCCGACAGTGCAGTGATCCTTCACTGTCGCTGGGTCAAAGTCCTGGAAGTCCCTCCCGAACAGCACTGTGGGTGTACCTACCCCAAGGACTGCAGCAGCTCAAGAAGGCAGCTCACCACCACCTTCTCAAGGGCAATTAGGGATGGGCAATAAATGCTGGCCTGGCCAGTGACACCCACATCCCATGAATGAATAAAAAAACTCCGGTACAGTGGCGCAGTGGTTAGCACCGCAGCTTCACAGCTCCAGCGACCCGGGTTCAATTCTGGGTACTGCCTGTGTGGAATTTGCAAATTCTCCGTGTCTGCATGGGTTTTTTCCGGGTGCTCCGGTTTCCTCCCACAGCCAAATAACTTGCAGGTTGGTAGGTAAATTGGCCATTATAAATTGCCCCTAGTATAGGTAGGTGGTAGGGGAATATTGTGACAGGTGGGGATGTGGTAGGAATATGGGATTAGTGTAGGATTAGTATAAATGGGTGGTTGATGGTCGGCACAGACTCGGTGGGCCGAAGGGCCTGTTTCAGTGCTGCATCAATAAATAAATAAATAAAAAAAATAAATACTACAGCACTGGGAGTGTCAGCCTGGATTTTGTGGCTAATAGGCCTCAAATGAAAGGATGCATGGCCAGTTCTGAAACGCTGAGTCCCAACTGAGATTAATGAGCAGGAACCCCCAGCTCTGGGGAGACCCCATCTCCAGCCCTCCATCGGCCTTCAGTAAATACGGGAGCTCCCAGAACGAGTGGAGACCTGAGGGGAAAATTTCTCACCCAATTTCCCTGCGGTTTCTACCTATCTTCCCTTGAAGTTGGGGGAAGAGACCAGACAAACTCCTGTTGAATTTTGTAATTGTCCTTTAAGACAAAGAATGGCCCCAGTTCCTGGGGCAGGAAAGGTTATAGGTCAAAGCCCATGGGCACAGATTCTGTTTCATTTTGGCCAGACATTTCAAAATTCTGTTTGGTGTAGGGGTGCTGGAAACACGGGTCGACCTTGTATCTGCCCCTCTGCACCAACCGGGCAATTAGCAGATACCCCAGTTAACACTTGATTGACGAGAGGCCTCAGCTGAACCCCTGCGAGCTGAGTTCAGACAATGACTTCCTTTGAGGCCTCAAACCTTCAGGACAGGAAGTTGAAGGATGCAGGCAACGTGGGGGTGTGGATGACAGCTGACCTTCACAAGGTCAAATGTCTCCTGCTTGAGGTCGGGTTACACCAACATTGGCTTGTCATCCTTCATCTGTAGAGATAATTAAAGGATTTGATCGGGTCGATAGAAACGATTTCCTCTGGTGGGGGGAGTCCTGAACAAGGGGGCAGAACCTTAAAATTCGAGCCAGGCTGTTTGGGAGTGATGTCAGGAAGCACTTCTTCACACAGAGGGGAGCACACTTTCCCCGAAATAAACAGTTGATACTGGGGGGTCAATTAGAAATTTCAAAACTGCGATTGACCAATTTTTGTTGGGTAAAGGGATTAAGGATTGCGGAACCAAAGCGGGTGAATGGAGTTAAGAAACAGATCAGCCATAATCTGATTGAATGGCGAAACAGGCTCGATGGGCTGAATGGCCTTCTCCTGTTTCTCTGCTCCTAACAGTTTCAAAACAATTTCTTTCGTTGGTCTACCGGAGCTTTCCTGAAGGAATTAACTCTAAAGTCAACCTGTTGCTTCTCAACAGAACGTAACTGGCCTGATGTGTCAGAGGTTAGAGGAATGACAGCTGACCCGCTCCAATGGAGAAACTCAGGCATCTGCAAACACTAACCATCCATTATTAATCAAACCCTGGCCTGTCACAGATCCCATGGTTAGCACTTACCCTGGCCTGCTGTAAGATCGCTTGTGCTTGAGCCTGCTGGGCTGAGATCATTGGCCCCTTTTCTCCAGCACTGCCTCCACCAGTGAATCGGAACTGAGCAAAAAAAGACATGGAATCACTGTCAGCAACAATAAACATGAGGAAGCAAAAAGTCCCAGTAATCACCCCTCAGTCCTCAACACCTGGGGGTAACCTCATCCTATGTGCTAATGTAATATATACACTCCCATGTAGGGACAACGTACAGAGGGCTTTACTCTGTATCTAACCTCTGTTTTTTTTTCTATTTTTAAAATTTTTTTTTCTCTCTTTTCTTTTGCCCAGCCAATCCCAGTGCTGTACCTGCCCTGGGAATGTTTGATGGGGACAGTGTAGAGGGAGCTTTACTCTGTATCTAACCCCGTTTATTTTTAAGGTGGCCTAAATACCCCAGGCCCCTTTTATATATTTTATGTCGAGGGGGCCTTTATTCCTCAGGCCCCCTTTATATACACACTTATATTTTTAAAATAACTTTATTAAAAACAGAAATAAACAAAAACTCAAATTAAAATGCCATTCTCGGCGTCGACGATGCACTCCAGTCCCTGCGGTGCCCACCGGTCGCGGAAGGCCCCAAGCGTACCGGCGGACACTGCATGCTCCTTCTCCAGGGACACCCGGGCGCAAACGTAACCGCGGAAGAGGGGCAGGCAATCGGGGAGGACGGACCCCCCGACGGCCCGCAGCCTGGACCTGTGAATTGCCACCTTGGCCAGGCCCAGGAGCAGACCGACGAGGAGATCCTCCTCCCGGTCCAAGCCCGTCCGCACCGGGTGCCCAAAGATCAGGAGCATGTGACTGAAGTGCAGCCAGAACGTGAGGAGCAGCCCCTTCAGATACTCAAAGAGGGGCTGCAACCTCACACACTCCGTATATACGTGGAACACGGACTCGTCCAGGCCGCAGAAAGTACAGGCGGCCTGGGAGTCCGTGAACCTACTTAAAAGTCTATTGCACGGGACTGCTCTGTGCAACACCCTCCATCCCAGATCCCCGATGTAAAGGGGGAGGACTCACGCGTAGAGTGACCTCCATCGGGGTTTCCCCTCGCCGCCAGATGGCAACGCGGACCACCAGGGCGTGTCCGGCCGACTGACAAGGGCGAGGAAGTGGAGAGTGTACAGGAGCACTCCGCGCCGATTGGAATGGCACGGAGGGCATTTACGAGAGGCAGATAGGGTTGTGCGGGATCGGCTCCTGAGGGGGGTTTTGGCACTGGGTCCGATGAGCAGTTCCCGAGCGGCCTGGACGAGTTCCCCAGCAACCCATTGAGGAACACATTAAAACGGCGCCTCTCAACCAGTTTCACACCCGCGTGCTTGCCCGCTTTCTTTAAGGGCGGCACGGACGGACTGGATGCTGAGCGCCAGATTCGACCAACGGCCGAGGGCCAGCTGAACATTATTGCGGCAACCCCTGCAAACCGCGAGGAAATCCCAGAGTTCCGCCGTGGGGACGAAAGGAGACTCGGTGGGAGGCACGAGGGACTCCACCACCTCACTGGCGATGGAATCAAGGTCATCCTCCGTGCCCCACACCGAATCTCCATCCTCCTCCGGGTCCTCACCACCAGCAGCCGACACACCCACCACACACTATGGGACGACGTCCCGATCGCCCCAGATGGTCCCGCCTCCATCACGATCCCACCCCCAGGATCGATGGCGGAGGAGTCCTCTCTGGGTTCTGGAATGTAACTGGAGCCTGTGGCTACCAGCGGTTCAGGACCCCCCTCCACCTCCGTCCCCAGGTCAATGAGCGGTCCAGGGGAGATGGAAATTCCCGACTCCAGAAATCCAGCCAAAGCCGAGACCGGAGGCGGAGAGAGGAAGCCATCTTCTGCTCCGCCAGCACCCACAGGCCCAGCAGATGGGGCAGCATTTTCAGTTATAACCGGGTCGGGTGTCTCCTGGTTGTGAGTGGATTCTGGCTGGGAGGTCTGACCCTTTGAGGCCTCGCCCTCCCTCCACTCAGGGCACCCGACCCAGTGGTAGAATGGGTGGCTTCTCCAGGAGAGTCCCCAGACTCCCCCACCACAAGTAGGCCTTCACTTGCTCCTATAGGAGGGGCTGCATGTATAGAGGCCTCCCCCTCCCCTCCATCCTGAGGGCTAGGGAGCTCCTGCCCAGACTTTGCAGCCTTGATGTTGGTGGTGGTAGGGGGAACCTGGGGACCTGAACCAGGAGGCAGCTCCCCTCCAACAGATGGGCCCTGCACCTCAAGGCCCTGTGCTACCTCTGTGGAGGGGTGCCTTCGCCTCTTTTACCTGCTAGGGCGCAGAGGCTCAGAGACCTCCATGTCATCAGAGGCCTATGCACCCTCCTTTTTTTTTAGTTACTCTGGGCCTGAGCCCAGCCCTGGGACAGGTGGATTCCCTGGGAGCGGGCCTTGGGCTGAGCTCAGGCTTGGGTTGTGACATGGTGTCCAGGGGATGAACCTCTCGGTGTTGACTTTTCCTCTGCGCGCCTTCCTTCCACTCGGACGGGCACTCCCCTCCCCGCCAGAGGCTGTGAAAACCACAAACTCTGGAACCGACTGAGCAGCGTCTGTAGGATGTGTGGGGGGAGTGGGAGGAGGTGCAGTGGCGCCACCCTGGGCCGCTGAGTTGGAGTTGGCGGCCGGGAGGTTGGGGCATTTCTTACGAACATTCCCCACCCCCTTGCAGGCATGGCACCCCGCCCCGTCTGAGGTCCAGAAGACACGGTAGGCCGTCCCCTGGAACTCTACATCAAAATGGCCCTCCGAGACCTCCTCTCGCGCCAGCTGCATAAATAGCTGGCGGAGGAAGGAATAGACATGTCGGAGGCTGTGCTCCCGAAGACCGAGCGGGATTGGGTTGATCCACGACCTTACCTCCCCCAGATGGTGCAGGTGGGGGAGGAGGAGTTCACTGGGAATAAAGGGCGGGACGCTTGATAATATTATCCACTGCGCAGTTGCCCCCAGAGGATCCATTGGCAGGAAAGTCCCACCCACAGTGAGCCCTTTATTCAGGGCCAGGGACACAGCCTTATTTTTTTAATTTATTTTTATTTATTTATAGATACAGCACTGAAACAGGCCCTTCAGCCCACCGAGTCTGTGCCGACCAAGAACCACCCATTTATACTAACCCTACAGTAATCCCATATTCCCTACCACCTACCTACACTAGTGGCAATTTACAATGGCCAATTTACCTACCAACCTGCAAGTCTTTTGGCTGTGGGAGGAAACCGGAGCACCTGGAGGAAACCCACGCAGACACAGGGAGAACTTGCAAACTCCACACAGGCAGTACCCAGAATTGAACCCGGGTCGCTGGAGCTGTGAGGCTGCGGTGCTAACCACTGCACCACTGCTCGGTCCTCAGGAAGAACACAGTCTTCCCGTACATTTTTGAGGCTGCCACAATAGCCGAGTGGCCGACAACCTCAGCCATTGCCTTTCCACAGGCCTCTATAGACATATTGGGGTGGGTGTAACTCTTCACCCTATGCTTCAATGTAAATATTCTAAATGGTGACGGGGCCACAGGAGCGGCTGCTGCAGCATAGGAGGGCCCCGCCACCGGACAGGACTGTGAAGCCATGGGGTAGAAGAGTCACACCCACTGTTGAGCGAAAAAATTAAAAATAGAAATCAAGAGAAAGGAATAACAAATCACAGCAACAAATTATCCCAAAAAGCACAGACTGGAGGGTATGGCTAGGGAGAAAGGCTGAACGAGAGGAGGGTCAGGAGGAATCAGTCTCTTTGCAGGTGTTAATGCAGGCAGTCCTTTTGCTGGTCTTCCCAGTTGATAGTGGGAGGGGGTGCGATGTCTTCACCTGGGACAGCTGTAGCTGCCCAGACACACTCTGCTTCCGATGTGCTTTACACAGTTAAGAAAAAGTCTCTTCACCTGGGCAGCTCCAGCTATCCCAGGCTCGCTCGTTGGGGTGGGGAGGGAGCTCCTATTCAATGCTGTTAAAACACAGGAGCTCCCTGTTCAAACAAACAACCCCACTCCTTTCCCCCTCCCCCAACAATCAATGAAAGGGCTTCAAAACCCAAACTCACAAGAGCTGTCAGTTCTTCTAGCCTCCTGCTTTCTTCTTTCAGAATAAAGACAGTTGGAAAACCTTTCTTTCAATCTCAGTCTCTCCCTCTTACAGCAGTCACACAGCTTCCAGCCTCCAGTCTCTGCACAGAGCTACAGTCAGCTGAATCTCGTTAACCACTCAGTACCTCCAATTAGGCAGCAGCAAACCCCAGGGCCATACCTGTCCTGGGAGTGTTTGACGGGGACAATGTAGAGGGAGCTTTACTCTGTCTCTAATGCTGTTTGGTGTATTGATGCCATGGGCGCTGACTCTCACTGTATGCCCCTCCCTGGACAGCAATAATTATGCGTCAGTAATGCCAGGTCATTGAGGTAAACTGACCCAACCATTATCTGCTGACTCTGTTCAGCCGGTAGCTGGGCTGCTTGACTCAGTATCAGGGCAGCAAGTGTGTTTCCCCGCTGGAACCAAAACTGTGGTCTGATGGTTACTGTGAGTACTTACAGGCAGCATGAGGAGGGTCCCTGGTGGTCCAGGCAATCCATCAGCTCCAGGGAGTCCGGATCGACCTCTGGGTCCCTGTTGAGATAGGGAGCAGAAATTCAGAATTTGCTCGTGGTGAAAGCAGATGACATAAACTGCATGAACCGATCAGCTCGACAGAACCTGAACATCAAGGGACAGGACAGTCCTGAGAGAGGGAAACCAGGATCGGGGGTGGGTGGTGGGGGGGGGTGGTGTGCGGGACTTCAGCGTTTGGAAAGAGCAAAAAGCAGAGGCTGAGAGGGAATCGGGAGTTCAGGGAGAGGGGATCTGGGGAGAGGGAAGGGAGATGTAGGGAGGGGGAGAGAGGTGTCCAAGGTTCAGGGAGAGCGGGTTCGGTGGGGTGGGGTGGAGGAGCTTGGGAGAGGGGAAGGGATTTGGGGAGGGGGTGTTCAGAGAGAGGGGAGATGAAGTTTGGGGTTCAGGGTTACATACGAACATACAAACATACGAATTAGGAGCAGGAGTAGGCCACTCGGCCCTTCGAGCCTGCTCCGCCATTCAATAAGTTCATGGATGAACTGATTACTCCATATTTCCACCTACCCCCGATAACCTTTCACCCCCTTGCTTATCAAGAATCTATCTACCTCTGCCTGAAAAATATTCAAAGACTCTGTTTCCACTGCCTTTTGAGGAAGAGAATTCCAAAGATTCACAACCCTCTGAGAATTTCTCCTCATCTCTGTCTTAAATGGACGACCCCTTATTTTTAAACAGTGACCCCTAGTTCTAGATTTTCCCACAAGGGGAAACATCCTTTCCACATCCACCTTCTCAAGACCCCTCAGGATCTTATATGTTTCAATCAAGTTGCCTCTTCTAATCTCCAGCAGATACAAGCCTAGTCTGGTCCAATCTTTCCTCATAAAACAGCCCGCCCATTCCAGGTATTAGTCTAGTAAATCTTCTCTGTACTGCCTCCAACACGTTTACATCCTTCCTTAAATAAGGAGACCAGTACTGTACACAGTACTCCAGATGTGGTCTCACCAATGCCCTGTATAGCTGAAGCATAACCTCCCTACCGTTGTATTCAATTCCTCTCGCGATTACCGATAACATTCTATTAGCTTTCCTAAGTCCATGCTCTACCTGCATACTAATCTTTTGCGATTCATGCACTAGGACACCCAGATCCCTCTGTATCTCAGAGCTCTGCAATCTCTCACCATTTAGATAATACGCTTCTTTTTTATTCTTCCTGCCAAAGTGGACAATTTCCCACTTTCCCACATTATACTCCATTTGCCAGGTCTTTGCCACTCACTTAACCTATCTATATCCCTTTGGAGCCTCCTTATGTCCTCTTCACAAGTTACTTTCCTACTTATCTTTGTGTCATCAGCAAATTTAGCAACCATACCTTTGGTCCCTTCATCTAAGTCATTTATATAAATTGTAAAAAGTTGAGGCCCCAGCACAGATCCCCGTGGCACACCACTCGTTACATCTTGCCAACCAGAAAATGGCCCATTTATGTCTACTCTCTGTTTCCTGTTCGCTAGCCAATCTTCTATCCATGCCAATATGTTATCCCCTACACCATGAGCTTTTATTTTCTGTAATAACCTTTGATGTGGCACCTTATCAAATGCCATCTGGAAATCTAAATACAACACATCCACCAGTTCCCCTTTATCCACAGCACATGTAACTCCCTCAAAGAACTCCAATAAATTGGTTAAACATTATTTCCCTTTCACAAAACCATGTTGACTGTGCCTGATTACCTTGAATTTTTCTAAATGCCCGGCTATAACGTCTTTAATAATAGCTTCTAACATTTTCCATAAGACAGATGTTAAGCTAACCGGCCTGTAGTTTCCTGCTTTCTGTCTCCCTCCCTGTTTGAATAAATTCTCTATTTTCCAATCTAATGGAAGTTTCCCTGAATCTAGGGAATTTTGGAAAATTCAAACTAACACATCAACTATCTCATTAGCCACTTCTTTTAACACCCTGGAATGAAGTCCATCAGGACCTGGGGACTTGTCAGCCTGCAGCTCCAACAATTTGTTCAGCACCACTTCCCTGGTGATTGTAATTTTCTTGAGTTCCTCCCTCCCTTCCATTTCCTGACTTACAGCTAATACTGGGATGTTACTTGTCTCCTCAATAGTGAAAACCAATGCAAAATATCTATTTATCTGCCATCTCCTTATTATCCATTATTAATTCTTCGGACTCACTTTCTATAGGACCAACGTTCACTTTGTTAACTCTTTTTAAAATACCTATAGAAACCCTTATTATCTGTCTTTATATTTCTATCTAGCTTTCTCTCTCACTCTAATTTTCCCTATCAATCTTTTAGTCATTCTTTGCTGTTTTTTATATTCTGTCCAATCTTCTGACCCGCCTCCCATCTTTGTGCAATTATAGGCTTTTTCTTTAAGTTTGATACTATCTTTAACTGTTTTAGTTAACCACAGATGGCGGGTCCCACCCTTGGAATTTTTCGTTCTCGTTGAAATTTATCTATTTTGTTTATTCTGAAATATCCCCATAAATGACTACCACTGCATCTCTATTGACCTATCCCTTAACCTGATTTGCCAGTTCATTTTAGCTACTCTGCTTTCATGCCCTCATAATTTCCCTTATTTAAGTTTAAAATACTCGTCTTGGACCCACTCTTCTCTCCCTCAAACTGAATGTAAAATTCAATCATATTATGATCGCTGCTACCTAGGGGTGCCTTCACTATGAGGTCATCAATTAATCCTATCTCAATGCACAATACCAGGCCTAGTAAAGCCTGCTCTCTGGTTGGCTCCAGAATGTATTGTTCCAAGAAATTAACCTGAAAACATTTCATGTACTCCTCATCTAGGCTACCTCTGCCCATCTGATTTTTTCAGTCTTTATGTAGGTTAAAATCCCCCATAATTATTGCCGTACCTTACTGACAAGCTGCCATTATTTCTTCCTTTATACCCTGTCCTACAGTGTGGTAAATGTTAGGTGGCCTGTACACCACTCCCACAAGTGACTTCTTGCCTTTATGATTTCTCATCTCTACCCAAACTGCTTCCACATCCTGTTTTTCCTGAACTTAGGTCATCCCTCTCTATTGCACTAATACCATCATTAATTAACAGAGCCATCCCCTCCACCTTTTCCCAGCTTCCTGTCCCTCCTAAATGTCATGTACCCTTCAATATTCAGCTCCCAATCAATGCCATCCTGCAGCCATGTCTCTGTAATGGCTATCAGATCGTACTTATTTATTTCTATTTGCGCTCTCAGTTCATCCGTTTTGCTTCAAATGCTACCTGCATTCAGATAGAGTCTTAGTTTTCTTCTTTTATTATTTTTGTAACCTCTAGCCTTATCTGCTGATTTACTCTTAGATTTCTCTCTGTCCCTTCCTGTCACAGTCTGTTTATCATTTCTCATATTAATACCTTTCTCTCTTGCCTTGTCTCTACTCCTTGATTTACCATATCTTCCCAAATTTGATCCCTTGCCCCCAGTTTAAAACCCTCTGTACTTCCCTAGTTATGCGGCTCGCTCGAACCCTGGCCCCAGCATGGTTCAGGTGTAGACCGTCCCAACAGTACAACGGTTCAGGGAGGGGATGGAGAGAGAGGGTTGAGGCAGAGTTGGGAATTATGAAAGCTTGGAGGGCCGAAGGGCCTGTTCCTGTGCTGTAATTTTCTTTGTTCTTTGTTCTTGACTGCTGTCAGCACTGTGAGCCCATGTGTGAGACTGGGTGAAGAAACTGCTATAGCAGCCTTTACCAGTGGATGGCAGTGAGAGGCTGTGATTGTAGCCTTTATACAGGGAGAGGGTTAAAATGTGACTAATCTGGAAAACAAGCTGAGTATTCCATGAGAAATTTAACTCCATGAAACTTTATATTTTGTGCTGTTCCTTTTACTTTTTTTTAAAAAACAGTTCTGGATAATTTGCCAAGTGAGAAAAGGAAACATTTAGTGTCTATCCTGATCAAGAGAAACAGGGAATCCATTGCTTTAAAAGTCATTCAGAATCTGAGAGTGTATTTGAGGTTTTGGACATAAGACACCTTGGCTCACAATATGCCTATGGAGAGAGTTTTCCCATCACCTTACGAAGCAAGGAGACAGAATCGCAGAGATAGCGGTGGAATGGATAATAGGTGGCGGGGGGGTTGGGGAGGACGCAGGGGGAGGGTCTGGGACAGCGAGGACACTGTGTGTCCTCTGTAGCTGCCCTGGGAGAGAATGGGAGGGGGAATTAGCAGGATTGAAGGCCAGAGACTGTGCCTGGGAGCAGAGCTGGAGCAGGTTCCAGAGTGTGCTGGAGAGCACACAGTACAGTGCTGGGAAAAAGGACACTGTATAGTGCCATAGGATAGCCCAGTGTACAGTGAGAGGATAGGCCACTATACAGTGCCAGAGGATACCTCACTGTACAGTGTCAGAGGATAGCCCAGTGTACAGTGCCAGATGACAATCCAGTTTACAGTGACAGGATAGGCCACTATACAGTGCCAGAGGATACCTCACTGTACAGTGTCAGAGGATACCTCACTGTACAGTGTCAGAGGATAGCCCAGTGTACAGTGACAGGATAGGCCACTATACAGTGCCAGAGGATACCTCACTGTACAGTGCCAGATGACAATCCAGTTTACAGTGACAGGATAGGCCACTATACAGTGCCAGAGGATACCTCACTGTACAGTGTCAGAGGATAGCCCAGTGTACAGTGACAGGATAGGCCACTATACAGTGCCAGAGGATACCTCACTGTACAGTGTCAGAGGATACCTCACTGTACAGTGTCAGAGGATAGCCCAGTGTACAGTGCTGGGGTAATGGAACTTTGGGGTTTAAGGTTGGTCAGATGAAGTCATGTGGAGTTTGTCTGTCACATGGTGCTGACTCATTTCTCTTGATCTAATCAAGAGGACATCTCCCTCCCATCCCCACCCCTTTCCCCCTCCCATCCCCACCACTTTCCCCCTCCCCATCCCCACCCCTTTCCCCCTCCCATCCCCACCCCTTTCCCCCTCCCCATCCCCACCCCTTTCCCCCCCCCCCCCCCCGCCATCCCTCGCCCCTTCCCATCCCTTCCCCCACCTTCTGAATCCCTCCTGTCTCCTACCCCACCTCACCCCCCCTCTCCTCCTCACCGTCTCGGCTCTGTAAGTTGGGTGAGGGATATGCCAGAGACACCAGCTATCTGACCCCCAGGGGAGGGAGTGGGAGGGGTTGCAGTGCGAGGAGGAAGAAAGTCAATTGTTAGGTCTTCGTGTTTAACTAATATGTGACTCAATTCTGATCTCTCGCTGTTTTAAGACGCTGGCAGCTTTCCCTGAATTTTTTATCTTTGCTCCCAGTCAGAACAGGCTGGAACTTGCAATCAGATTAATTACTGCAGGAGTTTTGGAAGGAGTCCCACAGATTAATCGCTCCCCTCTGAACAGTGCATTTATGGCATCAAACAGCCTGACTCACCCTCAAACCTGGATCGCCCACTGGGCCTGGGGGTCCAGGCGGCCCAGAATACCCGGGTCTACCCTGTAAACAGCAACAAAAAGACCAATGAAAGAGCAGTGGGTTTCAAACAGCAGGCATTAAACATCTCCTCAACACAGAGAGGGCAGACAGAAATAATAGGGACCATTTATTAACAAGAAAGACACTTTAAATACTCTTGTTTCAAAGATCCAAACTCTGCACGTGTTAGTAATTCAAAAAGAATGCAGTTATAAATATATCCAGAAAAATACAAAAAACCAAACGTGTCCTTAGGGTTTTGGAAAATGCCACTCACAGATGGACCTTCAGGACCTGGGGGGCCTTCAATCAGCATTCCCTAGAATGGACAAAAAATACAATTAATAACCATGTGTTCAACACTCAAACTGTACAAAAGGTAAGAGAGTTAGGGATTCATAACTGTTCAATAGGCCAGGACAAAGAGTCAAAACACCAAGAGAGAATCAACACTTTGTAAACAAGGGAGAGAGATACTGATGTTAATCCAGCTCCCTCACACTGTCACTCAGTAACCCCTCTCCTCCCAGCGCCCTGTGTTACTGACTGTATCTCTACTGATGTTAATCCAGCTCCCTCACACGGCCACTCAGTAACCCCTCTCCCCCCAGCGCCCTGTGTTACTGACTGTATCTTTACTGATGTTAATCCAGCTCCCTCACACGGCCACTCAGTAACCCCTCTCCCCCCAGCGCCCTGTGTTACTGACTGTATCTCTACTGATGTTAATCCAGCTCCCTCACACTGTCACTCAGTAACCCCTCTCCCCCCAGCGCCCTGTGTTACTGACTGTATCTCTACTGATGTTAATCCAGCTCCCTCACACTGTCACTCAGTAACCCCTCTCCCCCCAGCGCCCTGTGTTACTGACTGTATCTCTACTGATGTTAATCCAGCTCCATCACACTGTCACTCAGTAACCCCTCTCCCCCCAGTGCCCCGTGTTACTGACTGTATCTCTACTGATGTTAATCCAGCTCCATCACACTGTCACTCAGTAACCCCTCTCCCCCCAGCGCCCTGTGTTACTGACTGTATCTTTACTGATGTTAATCCAGCTCCCTCACACTGTCACTCAGTAACCCCTCTCCCCCAGCGCCCTGTGTTACTGACTGTATCTTTACTGATGTTAATCCAGCTCCATCACACTGTCACTCAGTAACCCCTCTCCCCCCAGTGCCCCGTGTTACTGACTGTATCTCTACTGATGTTAATCCAGCTCCCTCACACTGTCACTCAGTAACCCCTCTCCCCCAGCGCCCTGTGTTACTGACTGTATCTTTACTGATGTTAATCCAGCTCCATCACACTGTCACTCAGTAACCCCTCTCCCCCCAGTGCCCCGTGTTACTGACTGTATCTCTACTGATGTTAATCCAGCTCCATCACACTGTCACTCAGTAGCCCCTCTCCCCCCAGCGCCCTGTGTTACTGACTGTATCTTTACTGATGTTAATCCAGCTCCCTCACACTGTCACTCAGTAACCCCTCTCCCCCCAGCACCCTGTGTTACTGACTGTATCTCTACTGATGTTAATTCAGCTCCCTCACACTGTCACTCAGTAACCCCTCTCCCCCCAGCGCCCTGTGTTACTGACTGTATCTTTACTGATGTTAATCCAGCTCCCTCACACGGCCACTCAGTAATCCCTCTCCCCCCAGCACTCTGTGTTACTGACTGTATCTCTATTGATGTTAATCCAGCTCCCTCACACTGTCACTCAGTAACCCCTCTCCCCCCAGCGCCCTGTGTTACTGACTGTATCTCTACTGATGTTAATCCAGCTCCCTCACACTCACTCAGTAATCCCTCTCCCCCCAGCACTGTCTCAAGGTGTTCCTGTATACCTGTGCTCCTGTCTCCCTGTGAACTGTTTATCCTTACAGGAAGCAAAGCGTACGGATAAACGGGGCATTTTCAAGTTGGCAGACTGTAACTAGCGGAGTACCGCAAGAATCAGTGCTGGGTCCTCAGCTATTTATAATCTATATTAATAATTTGGATAAACAGACAGCATACACAGGACTGGGGCATACAGAGTACAGCATACACAGGACTACAGGACACAGCATACACTGGGCCAGAGCACACAGTGTATAGCACACACAGGACTGGATCATGCAATGTACAGTGTACACAGGACTACAGGACACAGCATACACTGGGCCAGAGCACACAGTGTACAGCACACACAGGACTGCAGCAAACAGCATACAGCGTACACAGGACCGGAGCATACAGCATACACAGGACCGGAGCATACAGCATACACAGGACTGCAGCACACAGTGTATAGTGTACACAGGACTGTAGCATAGAGCGTACTGCTTAACCAGGACTGGAGCACACAGCAGCAATTTCGCAGCACAGGCCGTGTACCCAATGAGCACCATGTACTGTTGAATTGGCTAGAAAGTCGATCAGTTCCTGACTTGGTAAATTGGTAATGCTGATATTCCCGTTGAGATCCCTGTCACAGTTCTCAAGGCATGAGGAGCTGTATTGTTGATGTGAGTACTTGGTTGCCTCCCACATAAAAGACATTCTACCAGATGGTGTCTTTTGAGAAAGCATTAACCCCAGAAAAAAAACTTTCTTATCAATAGATTCTGCAGTGCAGATGTTCCTATGTCTGGCTGCAGGACAAACTGTACTGGCCAGAGTTACACAGCAAACACTGCCAAGACTTCTCCAGGTCATTCCCGGCACAGTCGGAGAGCCCAGTCTGTTTGGGGAGCTGGCTAGCTTGGGGAGGATACAGACATCCAGCTCTCCTGCTGGGCTTTGAATGGGAGGGGGATATCAGGAAGCAGGGCTGAAGGGGTATGAAAGCATTGACACTAAATGTGCAGAAACAGAGGTGAGTCCGGAGGTTTGTGAATGCAGCAGAGTTGGTGACATTGCCCCTCATGCCAGTGGCAGACCTGCAACTTCCTGTTGGGCCAGGTCAGTCTGACGGGGTAAAATTCAATTCGATAATGTCTGATTTGTACATTAACTCCATCAACCCAGCTTGATTCTGTAATCCTTAATAAACTTACCGAGTAAAAATCTCTCCCTTACACAATAGAAATCTCTCTCTTAGCCAATAAAAATCTCTCTCTTAACCAATAAAAATCTCTCTCTTAACCAATAACAACCTCTCTCTTACCAGTAAAAATCTCTTACCCAATAAAAATATTTCTCTTACGAATAAACACCTCTCTCTTACCCAATTAGAATCTCTCCCTCACCCAATAAAAATCCCTTACCCAATAAAAATCCCATACCCAATAAAAATCTCTCTTACCCAATAAAAATCCCTTACCCAATAAAAATCCCTTACCCAATAAAAATCCCTTACCCAATAAAAATCTCTCTTACCCAATAAAAATCCCTTACCCAATAAAAATCCCATACCCAATAAAAATCCCTTACCCAATAAAAATCTCTCTTACCCAATAAAAATCCCATACCCAATAAAAATCTTTCTCTTATGAATAAACACCTCTCCCTCACCCAATAAAAATCCCTTACCCAATAAAAATCTCTCTTACCCAATAAAAATCCCTTACCCAATAAAAATCTCTCTCTTACCCAATAAAAATCCCTTACCCAATAAAAATTTATCCCTTACCCAATAAAAATCTCTCTCTTACCCAATAAAAATCCCTTACCCAATAAAAATCTCTCTCTTACCCAATAAAAATCCCTTACCCAATAAAAATCTCTCTTACCCAATAAAAATCCCTTACCCAATAAAAATCCCATACCCAATAAAAATCCCTTACCCAATAAAAATCTCTCTTACCCAATAAAAATCCCATACCCAATAAAAATCTTTCTCTTATGAATAAACACCTCTCCCTCACCCAATAAAAATCCCTTACCCAATAAAAATCTCTCTTACCCAATAAAAATCCCTTACCCAATAAAAATCTCTCTCTTACCCAATAAAAATCCCTTACCCAATAAAAATTTATCCCTTACCCAATAAAAATCTCTCTCTTACCCAATAAAAATCCCTTACCCAATAAAAATCTCTCTCTTACCCAATAAAAATCCCTTACCCAATAAAAATCTCTCTCTTACCCAATAAAAGTCCCTTACCCAATAAAAATCCCTTACCCAATAAAAATCTCTCTCTTACCCAATAAAAATTTATCCCTTACCCAATAAAAATCCCTTACCCAATAAAAATCTCTCTCTTACCCAATAAAAGTCCCTTACCCAATAAAAATCCCTTACCCAATAAAAATCTCTCTCTTACCCAATAAAAATTTATCCCTTACCCAATAAAAATCTCTCTCTTACCCAATAAAAATCCCTTACCCAATAAAAATTTATCCCTTACCCAATAAAAATCCCTTACCCAATAAAAATTTATCCCTTACCCAATAAAAATCCCTTACCCAATAAAAATCTCTCCCTCACCCAATAAAAATCCCTTACCCAATAAAAATTTATCCCTTACCCAATAAAAATCCCTTACCCAATAAAAATCTCTCCCTCACCCAATAAAAATCCCTTACCCAATAAAAATTTATCCCTTACCCAATAAAAATCCCTTACCCAATAAAAATTTATCCCTTACCCAATAAAAATCCCTTACCCAATAAAAATTTATCCCTTACCCAATAAAAATCCCTTACCCAATAAAAATTTATCCCTTACCCAATAAAAATCCCTTACCCAATAAAAATTTATCCCTTACCCAATAAAAATCCCTTACCCAATAAAAATTTATCCCTTACCCAATAAAAATCCCTTACCCAATAAAAATCTATCCCTTACCCAATAAAAATCCCTTACCCAATAAAAATTTATCCCTTACCCAATAAAAATCCCTTACCCAATAAAAATCTCTCCCTCACCCAATAAAAATCCCTTACCCAATAAAAATTTATCCCTTACCCAATAAAAATCCCTTACCCAATAAAAACCTCTCCCTCACTTAATAAAAATCCCTTACCCAATAAAAATCTCTCCCTCACCCAATAAAAATCCCTTACCCAATAAAAATTTATCCCTTACCCAATAAAAATCCCTTACCCAATAAAAATCTCTCCCTCACCCAATAAAAATCCCTTACCCAATAAAAATTTATCCCTTACCCAATAAAAATCCCTTACCCAATAAAAATTTATCCCTTACCCAATAAAAATCCCTTACCCAATAAAAATTTATCCCTTACCCAATAAAAATCCCTTACCCAATAAAAATTTATCCCTTACCCAATAAAAATCCCTTACCCAATAAAAATTTATCCCTTACCCAATAAAAATCCCTTACCCAATAAAAATTTATCCCTTACCCAATAAAAATCCCTTACCCAATAAAAATTTATCCCTTACCCAATAAAAATCTATCCCTTACCCAATAAAAATCCCTTACCCAATAAAAATTTATCCCTTACCCAATAAAAATCCCTTACCCAATAAAAATCTCTCTCTTACCCAATAAAAACCTCTCCCTCACTTAATAAAAATCCCTTACCCAATAAAAATTTATCCCTTACCCAATAAAAACCTCTCCCTCACCCAATAAAAACCTCTCCCTCACTTAATAAAAATCCCTTACCCAATAAAAATTTATCCCTTACCCAATAGAAATCTCTCCCTCACCCAATAAAAATCCCTTACCCAATAAAAACCTCTCCCTCACCCAATAAAAACCTCTCCCTCACTTAATAAAAATCCCTTACCCAATAAAAATTTATCCCTTACCCAATAAAAATCTCTCTCTTACCCAATAAAAACCTCTCCCTCACCCAATAAAAACCTCTCTCTTACCCAATAAAAACCTCTCCCTCACCCAATAAAAACCTCTCCCTCACTTAATAAAAATCCCTTACCCAATAGAAATCTCTCCCTCATCCAATAAAAACCTCTCCCTCACTTAATAAAAATCCCTTACCCAATAGAAATCTCTCCCTCATCCAATAAAAATCCCTTACCCAATAAAAATTTATCCCTTACCCAATAAAAATCCCTTACCCAATAAAAATTTATCCCTCACTTAATAAAAATCCCTTACCCAATAGAAATCTCTCCCTCACCCAATAAAAACCTCTCCCTCACTTAATAAAAATCCCTTACCCAATAGAAATCTCTCCCTCATCCAATAAAAATCCCTTACCCAATAAAAATTTATCCCTTACCCAATAAAAATCCCTTACCCAATAAAAATTTATCCCTTACCCAATAAAAATCTCTCTCTTACCCAATAAAAACCTCTCCCTCACCCAATAAAAACCTCTCTCTTACCCAATAAAAACCTCTCCCTCACCCAATAAAAACCTCTCCCTCACTTAATAAAAATCCCTTACCCAATAGAAATCTCTCCCTCATCCAATAAAAATCCCTTACCCAATAAAAATTTATCCCTTACCCAATAAAAATCCCTTACCCAATAAAAATTTATCCCTTACCCAATAAAAATCTCTCTCTTACCCAATAAAAACCTCTCTCTCACCCAATAAAAACCTCTCTCTCACCCAATAAAAACCTCTCTCTCACCCAATAAAAACCTCTCTCTCACCCAATAAAAACCTCTCTCTCACCCAATAAAAACCTCTCTCTCACTCAATAAAAACCTCTCTCTCACCCAATAAAAATCTCTCCCTCACTTAATAAAAATCCCTTACCCAATAAAAATGTATCCCTTACCCAATAAAAACCTCTCTCTCACCCAATAAAAACCTCTCTCTCACCCAATAAAAACCTCTCTCTCACCCAATAAAAACCTCTCCCTCACTCAATAAAAATCTATCAAACTCAGTTTTGAAATTCTCATGTCCCCGTCTGGTTGTTTGGCCAATTATCTTCAATCTGTGTCTTCCGGTTCCTGACTCCCCCTGGCTCTGTAAACAGTTTCTTCTTATTTGCTCTATCAATACCTTCCATATTCCCATCAGTTATATTTGAAGAGTTGTCGTGCCAACACTCATACACGTTCCTCTTCCAGTTCTACGGCTGTCCCGTTAGACACATTGTTGGAGCCGAGAGGCTCAGCAGAGACTCTGCACCATCTGTCACTTCCCAAGTATGGGAGCAGCAGAGCCAGGGCCCTTATACTGTCAGCTTCAGCAGGGGGCCCTGGGTGGAACAGGACCAGGACCAGCACCAGCACCAGCACCAGCCAATGTGGGTGCTGGAGGAGCAGTCTGTACCTGTTAACTCATGTCCCAGCTCCTACCCTGCCTCAGCTACAGGGCCTTCAATTTTTCAAGGTTCCCACTGCTCACATTTCAAGCTTGTGTCTGAATTCTGACGTCATCTCGGGGGTCTCCACCATGGGTTGACATGGACAATGGAGCCAGAACTCCTCTGTGACCCCACCAGAGTCCAACTCCAGTGGGACCCTAGTTCTGGCCACTGGCCGACAGGGCTTGGGGCTCCAGTCCGGAGTCGGCTGGTTTGATCTAGGGTGCAGGACGATGGAATGAGAGACATTGGGCAGGACCTTGTGATCTTGTTATTGTCCAGAAACCTCTTCCCACATGTTGGGCTGGATTTTATCTGCACTCTGTGCTCCATGGCATCGCCCTTTAAACTCAGCAGGGTGCCTGCATTGAGCGGCCGCCGAGAGGCCCCCATATTATTTCGCGCGAAGGCTCATTTCAAAAGTAGGGGTGGAGGGCTCGTCCCCGATGATGTGTAGGGGCGGCCTCCGCGTCCCCGGCAACGGTGTCCACCGCACAGTCACTGGTGCTATTTTTAACGGGCTATAAGCCCTTACAATTCATTTTAATGTTTAAAGGCAAAACATAAGTGACTGTTATTAAATAGAAAAGTATGTAATGAAGGCCCTTCCCCAAACCCCCCAATGATTTCTAGAATACCCAAACTTTCCCCCCAACCTTCTAATATCTGACCTCGAACCCCTTCCCACCATTTACATAACCAATTAAATCTGTTTTCACCACTTCCCCACCCCTCCCTCCCTGAAATTTTTATTACTCCCCCTCCCCACCAGGTTCTCGCCTCGGAACTCCGTGCAGAGTTATGAATGCACACAAAGGCCAAACGGAGGCCGTAAAATTGGTGTTGGAGAGCAGGTAAGTTATTTTGAATATATTTAGTGGCCATCTGCATATGGAGATGATGGGCCTGCTGCCAGACCACCAGGGGCCGCACCGAAGTCCCCCGCCGCCGGTAATATGCGGCGGGCCCTTCTCGACGTCGCGGGTCAAGCCGGGCCTCTCCCCGCAAAATTTTACCGGCCCCCCCGCTGTGACCCACAGCGTTGAGAGGCCAGTAAAATTCAGCCCGTTGATGGAATTCTTGGCCACAGGTAAGGCTGAAGATCCTGGAAAACAACACATCCAACCCACACACAAACACTGCCAGAGCAGATCAACACAGCAAGTTCCATCCAGGCTACTCACAGGTTCAATGATGGCTGGCTCGCCTTTCTGACCCTTCTCACCCCTCGGACCATTGGCCTACAGATTATAAAGAAAGGAACGTGTTAATTTGATTGAACACAATTTTACTTTCAATTTAAGCACATTAACGAATTAGGGGGTGAACATGCGGAGGAGGGAGAGTGTGGAGGAGAAACTGCGGAGGAGGGAGAGTGTGGAGGAGACAGAAACTGCGGAGCAAGGACAGTGTGGAGGAGGGAGTGTCAAGGAAAGAGAGTGCAGTGGAGGGAGTGTGGAGGAGAGAGTGCGGAGGAAGGAAAGTGCGGAGGAGGGAGTGTGGAGGAGAGACAGAGTGCGGAGGAGGGAGAGTGCAGAGAAGGGTGTGTGGAGGAGGGAGAGTGCGGAGGAGAGAGAGAGTGCGGAGGAGGGAGAGGGTGAAGGAGGGAGTGCGGAGGAGGGAGAGTTGAGGAGAGGGTGCAGAGGAGGGTGTGTGGAGGAGGGAGAATGTGGAGGAGGGAGAGTATGGAGGAGGGAGTGCGGAGGAGGGAGAGTTGAGGAGAGGGTGCAGAGGAGGGTGTGTGGAGGAGGGAGAATGTGGAGGAGGGAGAGGGTGGAGGAGGGAGAATGTGGAGGAGGGAGAGGGTGGAGGAGGGAGTGTGGAGGAGAGAGAGAGTGTGGAGGAGGGAGAGTGCAGAGAAGGGTGTGTGGAGGAGGGAGAGGGCGGAGGAGGTAGAGTGTGAAGGAGGGAGTGTGGAGGAGGGAGTGTGGAGGAGAGAGAGAGTGCAGCAGAGGGAGAGTGTGAAGCAGGAAGTGTGGAGGAGGGTGTGTGGAGGAAGGAGTGTGGAGGAGGGAGTGTGGAGGAGAGAGTGTGCAGTGGAGGGACAGTGTGAAGGAGGAAGTGTGGAGGAGGAAGTGTGGAGGAGAGAGTGTGGAGGAGAGAGTGTGGAGGAGAGAGTATGGAGGAGGGAGTGTGGAGGAGGGAGTGTGGAGGAGGGAGAATGCGGAGGAGGGAGAATGCGGAGGAGGGAGAATGCGGAGGAGGGAGAATGCGGAGGAGAGAGTGCGGAGGAAGGAGAGTGCGGAGGAGGAAGAGCATGGAGGAGCGAGAGTATAGAGGAGAGAGAGAGTGTGGAGGAGGGAGTATGGAGAAGAGAGTGTGGAGAAGGAAGTGTGGAGGACAGAGAGAGTGTGGAGGAGGAAGTGTGGAGGAGAGAGAGTGCAGTGGAGGGACAGTGTGAAGGAGGAAGTGTGGAGGAGGAAGTGTGGAGGAGGAAGTGTGGAGGAGGAAGTGTGGAGGAGAGAGAGTGTGGAGGAGAGAGTGTGGAGGAGGGAGTGTGGAGGAGGGAGAGTGCAGAGGAGGGAGTGTGGAGGAGGGAGAGTGCGGAGGAGGGAGTGTGGAGGAGAGAGTGCCGAGGAAGGAGAGTGCGGAGGAGGAAGAGCATGGAGGAGCGAGAGTATAGAGGAGAGAGGGAGTGCGGAGGAGGGAGAGAGTGGAGGAGGGAGTGTGGAGGAGAGAGAGAGTGCAGCGGAGGGAGAGTGTGAAGCAGGAAGTGTGGAGGAGGGAGTGTGGAGGAGGAAGTGTGGAGGAGGAAGTGTGGAGGAGGAAGTGTGGAGGAGGAAGTGTGGAGGAGAGAGAGTGCAGTGGAGGGACAGTGTGAAGGAGGAAGTGTGGAGGAGGGAGTGTGGAGGAGGAAGTGTGGAGGAGAGAGAGAGTACAGTGGAGGGACAGTGTGAAGGAGGAAGTGTGGAGGAGGGAGTGCGGAGGAGAGAGTGCGGAGGAGAGAGTGTGGAGGAGAGAGAGAGTGCAGCAGAGGGATAGTGGGAAGGAGGAAGTGTGGAGGAGGGAGTGTGGAGGAGGAAATGTGGTGAAGGGAGTGTGGAAGAGGAAGTGTGGAGGAGGTAGTGTGGAGGAAGAAGTGTGGAGGAGGGCGTGTGGAGGAGGGCGTGTGGAGGAGGGCGTGTGGAGGAGGGCGTGTGGAGGAGGGCGTGTGGAGGAGGGAGTGTGGAGGAGGGAGTGTGGAGGAGGGAGTGTGGAGGAGGGAGTGTGGAGGAGGGAGTGTGGAGGAGGGAGTGTGGAGGAGAGAGAGTTGAGGAGTGAGTGTGGAGGAGGGAGTGTGGAGGAGAGAGGGCAGTGGAGGGACAGTGTGAAGCAGGAAGTGTGGAGGAGGGAATGTGGAGGAGAGAGAGTTGAGGAGTGAGTGTGGAGGAGGGAGTGTGGAGGAGAGAGGGCAGTGGAGGGACAGTGTGAAGCAGGAAGTGTGGAGGAGGGAGTGTGGAGGAGAGAGTGTGGAGGAGAGAGTGTGGAGGAGAGAGTGTGGAGGAGAGAGTGTGAAGGAGGGAGTGTGGAGGAGAGAGGGCAGTGGAGGGACAGTGTGAAGGAGGGAGTGTGGAGGAGAGAGTGTGGAGGAGAGAGTGTTGAGGAGAGAGTGTGGAAGAGAGAGTGTGGAGGAGAGAGAGAGTGCAGCAGAGAGATAGTGGGAAGGAGGAAGTGTGGAGGAGGGAGGGTGGAGGAGGGAGGGTGGAGGAGGGAGGGTGGAAGAGGGAGTGTGGAGGAGGAAGTGTGGAGGAGAGAGGGAGTGTGGAGGAGGGAATGTGGAGGAGGGAATGTGGAGGAGGAAGTGTGGAGGAGGAAGTGTGGAGGAGGAAGTGTGGAGGAGGAAGTGTGGAGGAGGTAGCGTGGAGGAGGTAGCGTGGAGGAGGGAGTGTGGAGGAGGGAGTGTGGAGGGGGGAGGGTGGAGGAGAGAGTGAGTGTGGAGGAGAGAGTGAGTGTGGAGGAGGAAGTGTTGAGGAGAGAGTGAGTGTGGAGGAGAGGTGTTATGGAGTCTAGAAGAAACTAGAAAGGACTGGAAGGATCTGCCATTATAGGGAAAAGGATCTGACTTGTGAAAGTCTCACCGGTCCGTAGTCAGTGTCTGTTCTTGCTGGAGACCCAGGGCCCACGTTCGATTCACTATCACTGTCCTCATAATCATAATAAATTTCATAGTCATCAAAGGACAAGTTGGGATCTTCTTCATCGATTGTTGTTACATTGAATTTGTCTTCACTTTCCTCTGGTACTGGTGTCACTCCCAAGTCTATCTCGATTGTATAGTCAGGATTTTCTTCCAATACAGTCTCGTTGTGGTTCAGCATGTCTACACTGACAGTCTGGGTCTTTGTATTGTAGTGCAGCACAAGATAGAAGAAAGACAGACAATTAGTGAACAATCCACTGAATACCTGCCAGTAACACTAACAGGGCTGGTTAAAGCATAAAGATATACTAAGATCATGCCAATAAAACCTTTGCTAGACTGCAGTAAGCAGGAGGGTCTCCTATCATCTAACTGCCAATGACAAGCAACTGAGCAGTGACACAGCAAGAAGGTTCATAAACTCCTTGTCCTCTCCTCCTTGGTCCGTTGCCTTGTCTAAACTGCAGGATTTCCAGAATGACTCTGTGCTCCCAGTAAAACAGACCACAATGAACTCACTCCCATAATGATAACAAAACAAGGATCAGGGTGTTAAAACCACAAGCTCCAAATGCTGTTAGGGAGTGAGTTTATAGTAGTTTAATACAAATCAGAAGCTGACTGGACCATTTCAGAGAGCCCGTTTCCCCTTGTGAGGGAAGGTAGAACTAGAGGAAACAGTTTCAGAATAAGGGGTCTCCCTTTTAAGATGCAGGTGAGGAGGAATTTCTTCTGAGAGGGTCGTTAATCTTTGGAATTCTCTACCTGGGAGAGCAGTGGAGGCAGGACCATTGAATATATTCAAGACTGAGTTAAACAGATTTTTGATCTACAAGGGAGTAAAGGGAGCAGGCAGGAAAGTGAGTTAAGGCCACAATCAGATCAGCCATGATTTTATTGAATGGTAGCGAAGGCTCGAGGGGCCGAGTGGCCCACTCCTGCTCCTATTTCTTTTGATCTTATGGATCAGACTTGACTGTCACAGTTGAATAGTTTGCCATCATCAGTGTTTAAGCTCACATGGGTGAGGTAACAGATAGGGTCTGCCGCCTGCGGAATTAATCAGCATCAGGAGATGAGGGAAGAAAACTGGGAATGAAGGAAGTACAAGTGGAGGAACCACCCCTGGTCAAGCCTGTGAGTTTCTAAACTGGATCTATAACTCGATGAATTTAATACCTGGAAGTCCAATTCTGCTCCTGATGTTACAAAATCATCTTCTTTGTCTAATTTATAATCTGTGAGTGGTATTTCAGAGTAATAATATTCATCTCCGTAGGTATCGTAATATCCCGTGTCCACTGTTGGGTATTCCGGAACCATGGTGTCTGGGATGGGAGCTGTGGTTTCTTCATACATTTGATCCTCTTCTTCAGTCTGACTCTCCTACATCAATCAACAGGACATAGAAACATTATTACAGCCTCATGAATTCCATCAGCTTTACTCTATTCTGTCTTTGTTCCAGTATCCCAGTGTCCCAGTATCCCAGTGTCCCAGTATCCAGGTGCCCCAGTAACCAGGTGCCCCAGTGTCCAGGTGCCCCAGTGTCCCGGTGCCCCAGTGTCCCGGTGCCCCAGTGTCCCAGTATCCCGGTGCCCCAATATCCCAGTGCCCCAGTATCCTGGTGCCCCAGTGTCCCAGTATCCCGGTGCCCCAGTACCCCAGGGTCCCAGCATCCCAGTACCTCAATATTCCAGTGAATCAGTGCCCCAGTATCCCATTGTCTCAGTGCCCCAGTGTCTCAGTGTGCCAGTGTCCCAATATCCCAGTGTCCCAGTGCCCCAATATTCCAGTGTCTCAGTGTGCCAGTATCCCAATATTCCAGTCTCCCAGTATCTCAGTGCCCCAGTGCCCCAATATTCCAGTGTCTTAGTGCCCCATTGTCCCGGTGTCCCAGTATCTCAGTGCCCCAGTGCCCCAATATTCCAGTGTCTTAGTGCCCCATTGTCCCAGTGTCCCAGTATCTCAGTGCCCCAGTGCCCCAATATTCCAGTGTCTTAGTGCCCCATTGTCCCAGTGTCTCAGTGTGCCAGTATCCCAATATTCCAGTGTCTTAGTGCCCCATTGTCCCAGTGTCCCAGTGTGCCAGTGTCCCAATATCCCAGTGTCCCAGTGCCCCAATATTCCAGTGTCTCAGTGTGCCAGTATCCCAATATTCCAGTCTCCCAGTATCTCAGTGCCCCAGTGCCCCAATATTCCAGTGTCTTAGTGCCCCATTGTCCCAGTGTCCCAGTGTCTCAGTGCCCCAGTGCCCCAATATTCCAGTGTCTTAGTGCCCCATTGTCCCAGTGTCCCAGTGTCTCAGTGTGCCAGTCTCCCAGTATCTCAGTGCCCCAGTGCCCCAATATTCCAGTGTCTTAGTGCCCCATTGTCCCAGTGTCCCAGTGTCTCAGTGCCCCAGTGCCCCAATATTCCAGTGTCTTAGTGCCCCATTGTCCCAGTGTCCCAGTGTCTCAGTGTGCCAGTATCCCAATATTCCAGTGTCCTAGTATTTCAATACTCCCGCTTTACCTGTTGATCAGGCACTGCAGTGATTGGACCTGTGATTTGCTCTCCATATTCTGGTATTTTTTCGGTGGTAGCCTCTTTATAACCATCTGTGAATTCTTCATAATAAGGATATTCATAATAGTAACTTTCCTCCAAATTCTGTGAATAAAACATGAAGCACTTAGTGATGTGCTGACTGAGGAGTGGAGGCTGGGCACTGTTTCCTCACACCCTCTGCTTCATTGGGTAATGTAGAATTCACAACAAATGACATTATGGGGGTGAGGGAGGGGGAATTGGGACACTGGGGGAGGGGTAGAGGGGAAATTAAGGGGGACTGTGGGGGAGGGAGGAGTGCGGGGAGGGGACAGGATGGGGTAAGGGCATGGGGAAAATGGGGGGGAGAGAAGGAAGGGGAGAAGGAGACTAAGAAAGGAGAGAGGGTGAAGGCAGAGGGATACTGGAGAGAGGGGAGGAGGAAGGGGAAGGGAACTGGGGGAGGGGGGAGGGTACTGGGTGAGGATGGAAGGCCAGCTGAGGCCTGGCAGTATATGGAGTCAGGAGGAGAGATCCTGCTCCGTCCATCTCCACAGAAAACTAAATATTCCACGGTGTTCGAGGCCTTTTCGTTTTTGAACGTTTGCAGCTTTAAGACCCAGAAATAGCAGTTGAAGTTCACATATCGCAAACTCCCAGCTCAGGCAAACCTTTGCGAGTCAGAGGCAGAGTCAGAAACGAAATAGGCCCTGGCTAATTTAGCCATGGCCCAAACAGCCAGGCCTTGGCCCTGCTAGATGGATCATCAAAGCTCCTGTTTTAGGCCCAGTAAACAGGCCCAACGATGTTAAATTTAAACCCAAAGTCAGGAGCACAAATCCACTTAAGGCCTCTTGGTATATTTAAGGCTCATGTTCTTTCATAGGAGGCCCACAGAGACCAAGGAATGATCCTAAATATTTACACAAAGCATTTTGAAAAGCTCCCCTCTCTGTAAACATTGTGAGACAGGAGACCGCGGGCTGATGGAATGCAATTATTACATGTAGTGGGGTCACCAGGAGGCCATGTCTCTCTCTCTGTCTCGAGCCAGGTGCTGAGAGGCACTGAGGCAAAAGCTAGCTGGAGGGCCTGAGTGCTGACAAAGAGCCCCTCGTCAATTGGAGGGACATTCCCCCACTCCCCCATAGGGTTGGCAATCCTCCAGGACTAGTCTGGAGTCTCCAGGTCCTGAAGATTAATTTCCAGGACACTGCTGGGAGCAAATAAAACTTGGCAGGAAAATCACAGGGCTGTTAAAATAAAATGGGTGTGTTTACTATTTCATTTTCTCTGCACATTTTCGTTCACTAATTATAAAAATATTTTGGGGATGGGAAGAGATTGAAGTCACATTGATTTTCAGTGCTAAACACACGATGCTGAAGGCCAAGACTGAGATGGAGATGGGAGGACAGAATCAAATCTCATATGATTGGAACAGGTGAGCTGCCTGTGCCAATCGGAGCCAGGGGATCGGTTCTCCCCTCCCATACCTCAAACTTATGCCCCCAAAAACCGGGCGCAACGATGTTGAATTTCCTTCTGTTGCCCCTAACACCACCCCACCACCCCCTACCCCCATGCCCCACTCAGGGTCACTGACCAGCCGGTGGGCAGGATAGTGGGAACTCAGTACACGGGGTCAGGCGTTGGAGATAGGTGAACGTTTTGTGTGTCTCAGTCCCAGACAGATTGACACCCCCACAACATCAGGCCACTATCAGAGTAGCAGCAGGATGGGAAAGGTGGTAGGGGTTGCCAACCCCTCCAGGCTGGCCCTGGAGTGTTCAGAAATTGAAGACTGATCTCCAGGCCATGACTACAAGCAACACCCAGGAGAAAAGGCACAGGGACATTACAAATGATCCTGTGACTTCTTTCCTGTTCTTGGAACAGTTTTTATAATGAATTTTAAAAATATTGAAGAAAATAGGCCACTGATTGAGAGTCAAAGTTCATCCAATAGGGTAAGGGTGAGTGTCTCTGCCTTCCAATTGGCCATGGGAAGACAGGGTGTAGTGAGGATGGACCAATGGTAAGGATGGAAGTGTTAGGCGACGAATGGCAGGAGCGTGGGGTGACTAATGGTGCAAGGTCATGTGACAGCCTTCTGGAATATGCCCAAGGGGAGTTGGCAACCCCACAGTGTGGTCTCTTGGGATGGGTGGGATTCTGATTGTTTCCTCACGCACTGAGGTACGAGAGACCTGAGCCAATCAGATTCAGCTCCAAGTAATAAGTACTTACATCATATTCATCAAGGTTGGGATCCTGAGACTGTGGTGAATCAGGGAGGGGGTTGTCACAGTCGGGGCTGTAATGCTCACAGTAGTCATAAGCTGCTCTGTGATCAGCTACAATCAGCAGTTGCTGGATGTCACCCTGTAACACAGATAAACATTACATCAGTGACAACAGATCAGAAAACAAGTTGGCCTGGTGACCACAGACAAGGCCTCAAACATTAACAATATTCCTTTCTTTACAGTGTTCCCATCATCTTCTGTATTTTATTTCTGATTTTCAGTATGAAATCTTACAGCACAGGAGGCCGCCATTCGGCCCATCCCGCCTGTGCTGGCTCTTTGAAAAAGCTATCCAATTAGTCCCACTCCCCCCTGCTCTTTCCCCACTCACTCAGGAACACCTCAAAGTATTTCTCATCCACTGATCTCCCAGTGTGCAGGCAAGTGCAGCAACCATATTACAGATAGCAAGATCCCACAAACAGCAATGAGATGAATGACCAGTTAATCTGAAGATGTCTGATGTCCGACATCTCTGTGCACCTCTAATTCTGGCCCCTTGCACATCCTTCGATTTTCAACGCTCCACCATTGGCGGCCGTGCCTTCAGCTGCCTGGGCCCTGAACTCCGGAATTCCCTCCCTAAACCTCTCTCTCTTCTAAGATTCCCCTTAAACCTTCCCTCTTTGACAAGCTTTTAGTCATCTGTTCTAAGATCTCCTGACGCAGTACGATGTCAAATGCTTGTCTGATTTATGCTCCAGTGATGCCCCTTGGGACATTTTGTGACATTAAAGCTGCCATATCAATACAAGTTGTTGTTGTAGTAGGAGGGCCAGGGCACTGAGCAAACTCTTCAAATAGCATCAGGTGACCTTGGACAAGGAGATAGATCGGGACTGCTACTGGGGGATTTTAGGGCACAGTCCTGACACAGCACAGCACTAAAGAAGTGAGGAATTGCCAGCGATATTAGTGACTGATGAGAGTTCAAAGCTGCTCCAATCTCAGAGAATAATAGAAATTTACAGCACAAAAGGAGGCCATTCGGCCCATCGTGTCCATGCCGGCCGTGAAGGAGCCGTCCAGCCTAAACCCACTTTCCAGTTCTCGGTCCGTACCCTGTAGGTTACAACACGTCAGGTGCATATTCAAGTACTTCTTAAATGTTATGAGGGTTTCTGCCTCTATCCCCACCACCCTCTGGGTGAAAACATTTCCCCTCAAATCCCCTCTAAACCTCCTAGCTCTCACCCTAAATCTATGCCTCCTGGTTATGGACCCCTCACAGCAGGGGAATAGAGTCTTCCTATTCAATCTATCTAGACCCCTCATAATTTTATTCACTTCAATTAAATCTTCCCTCAGCCTCCTCTGTTCCAAAGAAAACAACCCCAACCTATCCAGTCTTTCCTCATAACTAAAATTCTCCAAGCAACATCCTCGTAAATCTCCTCCGTACCCTTTCTAGTACAATCACATCTTTCCTATAGTGTGGTGAACAGAACTGCCCACAATACGATAGCACTGGATGAATGTTAACAGGCACCTTCCTACTTTACAAAACTTCTCAAAAACCCAACATTTCAAACACCTTTTCTCCCCGGGTCCCCTTCCTCACCACAGATCACTTTCCCAGCTAACACAGGCCAGCAGCCGGACATCTCCTGTGGTTCTCTATCTGCACACTAGGAAGGGCTGGAGAGCAGCCTCTCCCGTTTCATTGGGCAGCCGTGGCACAGTGGGGCAGCAAAAGTGGCTCTGAGTCAGAAAGTCATGGGTTCAAGTTCCAGAAAGTGAAGCACAAAATCCAGGCTAACACTCCCAGTACAGTACTGCCGGAGTGCCGCACTGTCAGAGGGTCAGTACTGAGGGAGTGCTGCACTGTCAGAGGGTCAGTACTGAGGGAGCACCGCACTGTCGGAGGGTCAGTACTGAGGGAGTACTGAGGGAGTGCTGCACTGTCAGAGGGTCAGTACTGAGGGAGTGCTGCACTGTCAGAGGGTCAGTACTGAGGGAGTGCTGCACTGTCAGAGGGTCAGTACTGAGGGAGTGCCGCACTGTCAGAGGGTCAGTACTGAGGGAGTGCTGCACTGTCAGAGGGTCAGTACTGAGGGAGCGCCGCACTGTCGGAGGGTCAGTACTGAGGGAGTACTGAGGGAGTGCTGCACTGTCAGAGCGTCAGTACTGAGGGAGTGCTGCACTGTCAGAGGGTCAGTACTGAGGGAGTGCTGCACTGTCAGAGGGTCAGTACTGAGGGAGTGCCGCACTATCAGAGGGTCAGTACTGAGGGAGTGCTGCACTGTCAGAGGGTCAGTACTGAGGGAGTGCTGCACTGCCGGAGGGTCAGTACTGAGGGAGTGCTGCACTGTCAGAGGGTCAGTACTGAGGGAGTGCTGCACTGTCAGAGGGTCAGTACTGAGGGAGCGCCGCACTGTCGGAGGGTCAGTACTGAGGGAGTGCTGCACTGTCAGAGAGTCAGTACTGAGGGAGTGCTGCACGGTCGGAGGGTCAGTACTGAGGGAGTGCTGAACTGTCAGAGAGTCAGTACTGAGGGAGTGCTGCACTGTCAGAGTCAGTACTGAGGGAGTGCTGCACTGTCAGAGAGTCAGTACTGAGGGAGTGCTGCACGGTCGGAGAGTCAGTACTGAGGGAGTACTGCACTGTCAGAGGGTCAGTACTGAGAGAGTGTTGCACTGTCAGAGGGTCAGTACTGAGGGAGTGCTGCACTGCCGGAGGGTCAGTACTGAGGGAGTGCTGCACTGTCAGAGGGTCAGTCCTGAGGGAGTGCTGCACTGTCAGAGGGTCAGTACTGAGGGAGCGCCGCACTGTCGGAGGGTCAGTACTGAGGGAGTACTGCACTGTCAGAGGGTCAGTACTGAGAGAATGTTGCACTGTCGGAGGGTCAGTACTGAGGGAGTACTGCACTGTCAGAGGGTCAGTACTGAGAGAGTGTTGCACTGTCAGAGGGTCAGTACTGAGGGAGCTGCACTTACTACTGGTCTCACTAGATTGTATTGATTCCCTGTCTGAGGTAGTTACTCTGCTCCATGTTCAATAAACAAATCTTTCTCCCACTCCTCCTCCCCCACCACCCGTTCGATGTCAGTGATTTACTTTTACCTAGTCCCTTTAAGTGAGACCCCCCAGGTGGAGGCAGACAGGGCCGTGAGCTTCAGACACAGTGAAGTTGTGCAGCTGTTGATCAAACTTCTCATTTTGGCTTCCTGAAAGGAAGCTAGGATCAGACAGCCGAGTGATCTGAGCAGGAGGTTGGGAGCAGCTGCTGCCCGCAGGCAAAACAAGATCCAAAATTACACCTGTCCCAACATGTGTCCCATCGCTCTCTGCTTTATCAATATAGCAGTGCAATCACTGCCCCATCCTCCTGTTCCCAATCCTCTTCAACTCCCAATCCTCCTGCTCCCAATCCTCCTCAACACCCAATCCTCCTCGACACCCAATCCGCCTCGACTCCCAATCCGCCTCGACTCCCAATCCGCCTCGACTCCCAATCCTCCTCGACTCCCAATCCTCCTCGACTCCCAATCCTCCTCGACTCCCAATCCCCCTCGACTCCCAATCCCCCTCGACTCCCAATCCCCCTCGACTCCCAATCCCCCTCGACTCCCAATCCCCCTCGACTCCCAATCCCCCTCGACTCCCAATCCCCCTCGACTCCCAATCCCCCTCGACTCCCAATCCCCCTCGACTCCCAATCCCCCTCGACTCCCAATCCCCCGCGACTCCCAATCCCCCGCGACTCCCAATCCCCCGCGACTCCCAATCCCCCGCGACTCCCAATCCTCCGCGACTCCCAATCCTCCGCAACTCCCAATCCTCCGCAACTCCCAATCCTCCGCAACTCCCAATCCTCCGCAACTCCCAATCCTCCGCAACTCCCAATCCTCCGCAACTCCCAATCCTCCGCAACTCCCAATCCTCCGCAACTCCCAATCCTCCGCAACTCCCAATCCTCCGCAACTCCCAATCCTCCAGAACTCTAAATCCTCCATCCTACATCTCCTTTCCTGAATCCTCACCACCAATCAATCCTGTTTGTGGAATGGGCAGACAGGTGGCAGATGAAGTTCAATGTGGGGAAATATGAAGTGATTCATTTTGGTAGGAAGAACATGGAGAGACAATATAAAATAAAGGGTACAATTCTAAAGGGGGTGCAGGAGCAGAGGGACCTGGGTGTATATGTACATAAGTCATTGAAGGTGGCAGGACAGGTTGAGAGAGTGGTTAATAAAGCATACAGTATCCTGGGCTTTATTAATAGGGGCATAGAGTACAAGTGCAAGGAGGATTGTTGAACTGTTAAACTTATATAGAACACTGCTTCAGCCTCAACTGGAGTATTGTGTCCAGTTCTGAGTGCCGTGCTTTAGGAAGGATGTGAAGGCATTAGAGAGGGTGCAGAAATGATTGACGAGAATGGTTCCAGGGATGAGGGACTACATTTATGGCGACAGATTTTTTTATTCGTTTGTGGGATGTGGGCGTTGCTGGCTAGGCCAGCATTTATTGCCCATCCCTAATTGCCCTTGAGAAGGTGGTGGTGAGCTGCCTTTGGGGTGTAGGTACACCACAGTGCTGTTAGGAAGGGAGTTCCAGGATTTTGACCCAGCGACAGTGAAGGAACAGCGATATAGTTCCAAGTCAGGATGGTGTGTGACTTGGAGGGGAACTTGCAGGTGGTGGTGTTCCCATGCATCTGCTGTCCTTGTCCTTCTAAGTGGTAGAGGTCATGGGTTTGGAAGGTGCTGTCGAAGGAGTCTTGGTGAGTTCCTGCAGTGCATCTTGTAGATGGTACACACTGCTGCCACTGTGCGTCGGTGGTGAAGGGAGTGAATGTTGAAGGTGGTGGATGGGATGCCAATCAAGTGGGCAGACTGGAGAAACTGGAACAGTTTTCCATGGAGAAGAAAAGATTAAGAGGTGATTTGATCGAGGTGTTCAAAATCATGAGAGGTCTGGATAGAGAGAAACTGATCCCACTGATGAAAGGATCGAGAATGAGAGGGCACCATTTAAAGTATTTGGTAAGAGAAGCAAAAGTGACATGAGGAAAAACTTTTTCACGCAGCAAGGGGTTAAGGTCTGGAATGCGCTGCCTGAGAATGTGGTGGAGGCAGGTTCAATTGAAGCATTCAAAAGGGAATTAGACAGTTATCTGGAATGGCACTAGGCGTAATGCTCATTTGGAGAGCCGGTGCAGACATGATGGGCTGAATGGCCTCCTTCCACACTGTAACAATCACTGCCAATCCTCATCATTGCCAATCAATTCTCACTGTCACTCAGCACTCAACACTCAGCACTATGGTAACATGGTTAGGTGCTGAGTGCCTGAATGGTGAAGCTTCACTGCATTGAGTGTTGAGATGTTGAGGTGTTGAGTGATGGGTGTTGTATGTTGAGGGTTGAGGGTAGAGGGTTGGGGTAGTGAGTGGTTTAGGTGGTGGAGATAGTTAGCAGGGTGGGTATCATTGAGTCAGAGAGCCATCATGTTGATGTGATTCAGTAATGAAATGGGGTTGCATTGTTAAATATTGAGCCTTTTCAAGAATTCTTTCCAAAGGACTGAGGATTTAATAATAATTTAACTTCATGTTATTTATAGAGTGACAATATATCAGAATATGTCACAAAACAGAACAATTAGCTCCACATGTGAAGCTAAATGAATTCCACACACAGACAAGGAGGGAAAGACTTAACGATGACATGTGAGGGGGTGGAGAGGGGAGGGGAGAGTGAGAGAGGGAGAAATTTGGAGAGGAGTGATAAAGAGGAAGAGAGGGAGTAGATTGGGGCAAGTGAGAGGAGAGGGAGAGTGAATGGCGAGCACAGGGACTGAGCAAAAAACAGAGAAAGAGAGTTGGGCAGGGAAAGAAAGAAAGAGCAGGCAAAAGGAGGGTGAGATAGAGAGGAGAGAGGGAGAGTGAGAAAGAGTGAAAGGTAAAGAGAGGGAATGGAGAGGGGCAGAAAGAGGGAGGGAAGGGCAGATTGAGTTGATAAATATCTCAAAGACTCACAGAAGTCACAAATGCATTTCCATGGTGTGGAAACAGATGGAATGCAGAATTGTACAAGAATTATATAGAGAGGAATTCAATTAAAACCATAAGCCATGTAAAATGAAGTCGTATCCAAACCCAGTCAGGACCCCCTCCCCCTGAAACTGGATGGAAGAAAGGTTCCAGCTCTGTGCAAAAGGAGCAGATAGTTTCTTCAGTATACAAGCCCCGCACATTCAACAAAGAACCACAACATTCTTCTTTACAATAGCTGCTTCCTTCAAAAGTAATGAATGTTAGTAAATGTGGCATTGCTCACAGTGAGTCAGGTGCTGCACAGTGTTATCAAGAGTTCATAATGCTGGAAATACTCAGCAGATCTGGCAGCATCTGTACAGATAGAAACATAGAAACATGAAAATAGGAGCAGGAGTAGGCCATTCGGCCCTTCGAGCCTGCTCTGCCATTCATTATGATCATGGCTGATCATCCAACTCAGTAACCTGTTCCCGCTTTCGCCCCCATACCCTTTGATCCCTTTAGACCCAAGAGCTATATCTAACTCCTTCTTGAAAACAGAGCTAATGCTTTAGGTCTGTGACCTCTTATCAGAACGGGGAAAAGTTAGAGATGTCATAGGTTTTAAGCCAGTGAAAGGGGGGATGGTGGGAAAAAGAACAAAAGGTAAGGTCTGTGATAGGGTGGAGAGTAGGAGAGATTAAATGACAAAAGGCTTCATGGTACAAAGCCAGAGAGAGGGGTAATGGGACAAGAAAAAAAATAAACGATATGTCTAGACGAGGTGTGAATGGCAGGATTGCAGCTATCTGAATGCAAAGTCAAGGAAACAAAGACAGAAACAAGAGTTTAAACCAAACCAGCAAAGAAACATGGAACAAAATGGGGCCAGAGGTTATGATCTAAAATTTCTGAACACAATGTTGAGTCCAGAAGGCTGTAAAGTGCCCAGTTGAAAGATGAGGTGCTGTTCCTCAAGCTTGTGTTGAGCCTCATTGGAACACTAGCAGGCCAAGGACTGAAAGCTCAGAATGGGAGCAAGGTGGAGAATAGAAATGACAGGCAACAGGAAGCTCAGAGTCATGCTTGCAGACTGAATGGTGGTGTTCTGCAAAGCAATCATCCATTTTGCGTTTGGTCTCCCCAATGTAGAGGAGACCACATCATTAGCAGCAAATACAATATACTAAATCGAAAGAAGTACAAATAAATTGCTGTTTCACTTAGAAGGAATGTTTGGGGCCTTGGACGGTGCTAAGGGAGGAGTTAAAAGGGCAGAGGTTACATCTCCTGTGCTAGCTTGGAAAGGTGCCATGGAAAGGGTGGAGGTGTTGGAGGGTGTTGAAGGAGTGGTCCAGGGTGTTGGAGGAGTAGTCCAGGGTGTTGGAGGAGTAGTCCAGGGTGTTGCGGAGGCAACGATTCCTTCAGAATGCTGAAAGGGGAAGGGATGATGCGTTTGGTGGCATCACGCTGGAGGTGGCTGCAATGGCGGAGTATGATCTGTTGAATATGGAGGCTGGAGAGATGGAAGGTGAGGACAAGGGGAAACCTATCGTGGTTCTGGGAGGGAGGGGAAGGGGTGAGAGCAGACGTGCAGGAAATGGAATGGACACGGTCGAGGGTCCTGTCAACCATGGTGTTTGAGGGGAGGGGTCCTCGGTTGAGTAAAAAGGAAAATATTGGAAGCACATTGAAGTTTACATCATCAGAACAGATGTGATGGAGAAACTGGGAGAATGGAATGGAATTCTTACAGGAAGCAGGGTGTGAGGAAGTGTCGTCGAGGTCACTGTGGGAGTCGGTGGGCTTATAATTTTTATTTGTTGATAGCCTATTCCCAGAGATGGAGACAGAGAAGTCGAGGAAGTGATGGGAAGTGTTGGACATGGACCATGGGAAGGTGAGAGAAAGGCAGAAGTTGGAAGCAAAGTTGATGAAATTTTCCAGTTTGAGGCAAGAGCAGGAAACGGCACCGATACAGTCATCAATGTACCAGAGAAAGAGTTGGGGGAGGGGGCCTGAGTGGAATTAGAATAAGGAATGCTCCACATATCCCACAAAAGCCAGGCATAGCTAGGACCTATTGGGTGTCATGAAGAGTTATACCATGAAACATACAATGCACTATTCTGCTGCTAAGCTGGAGCTATGTCCGTTTAAGGCCAAAACATCTTATTAGGGTCTGTCACAGTTGAATTGTTTTTGTTAAGGGGTCTATAACATTCAAAAATACTTGTAAGTTTCAGGTTGCAGGTCAGAAGTGTTCAGCAGGATGGCTGTTCCTGTCTGCCCAGCATTACTTCAGAGCTGGAGAATACAACAATTTGTCCTCCTGTGTCAGCTATTAACTGTTGCTGGACAGAGTTTCTCTCGCTTTCTTCATTTTTCTAAAAATCTGATTTAAAAAACCTTGGCATAGAAACATGTGACAGCCTGAGTGTGGTGGTTACTCGATGCACCATTTTTTCTTGTGTGCAGATGTGCACAATAAGTCTGATGACATAAGATATGTGCAAGACCAGGGGAGTTATAACAAATACAGATGAAATGGGCATTTGTTATCATTTCACAGCCGCAGCAAGTGTGACGAATGCAGTGTGACAATTACAGCGTGTCGATTACACTGTGATGATGTCAGTGTGACGCTTATAGCGTGATGGTGTCAGCATGATGATGTCAGCATGATGATGTCAGTGTGACGATTACAGGAGGGTGTCAGTATTTACAGGGGGTCGCCGGGGAGTGTGTCAGTATTTACAAGGAGTTCCCTGGGAGTGTGTCAGTATTTACAGGGAGTCCCGGGGAGTGTGTCAGTATTTACAGGGAGTTCCCCAGGAGGATGTCAGTATTTACAGGGAGTCCCGGGGAGTGTGTCAATATTTACAAGGAGTTCCCTGGGAGTGTGTCAGTATTTACTGGGGGTCCACAGGAGAGTATTAATATTTACAGCCTGTTACTGAGTGTGTGAATGAGGGTGTCAGTCAGTCTGTCTCCTTGTCTGGGAGGTAACTGTCTGGAACCAGGATGCTGTGCCCACCCTGGTCAAGTACCTGATATCTGGGGTGGTTGCAGGTCTGACCTGGGGCAGAGTACAAATGGGGTTACGTGGATGACAATGACAGCACATAAAGCAGGAATAAAAATGGAAAGTGCTGGAATACACAACAACAGCTTGTATTTATATAGTACCTTTAAGATTCCAAGGTGCTTCATTGGATATGAAAAAGGGAAGATGGGGCAAAAACTAAGTGGAGCTGGGGTGGGGGTTGTGGCGGCGGGGGGAGACAAGGAGGGACAAGAGGCAAAGGTCACAGATCATAGGTCATCATGGCCTGGGAATGGTGTTTCTTTCAAGTCTGTAGCTGGAGTTAATCTGGCAGATTTCACAAGGTGAAGTGAAGAATGAAAGTTATCCATGAGAAATGTAAATGGATACGATATAGTTGTGATTACGGAGACATGGCTGCAGGGTGACCAAGGATGGGAACTGAACATCCAAGGGTATTCAATATTTAGGAAGGACAGGCAAAGAGGGAAAGGAGGTGGAGTAGCGTAGTTAGTAAAAGAGGAAATCAATACAATATTGAGGAAGGATATTAGCTCAGAAAATCCTGATGTGGAATCTATGGGTGGAGCTAAGAAACACCAAGAGGCAGAAAACGTTGGTGGGGGTTGTATATAGACCCCCAAACAGCAGTGATGATGTAGAGGATGGCATTAAACAGGAAATTAGAGACGCATGCAATAAGGGTGTAACTGTAATTATGGGTGAATTTAATCTACATTTAGATTGGGTAAACCAAATTATCAATAATACTGTAGAAGAGGAATTCCTGGAGTGTGTACGTGATGGTTTTTTGGACCAATACGTTGAGGGACCAACCAGAGAACAGGCCATCCTAGACTGGGTATTGTGTAATGAGAAAGGATTAGTTAACAATCTTGTTGTGTGGGGCCCCTTGGGGAAGAACGACCATAACATGACAGAATTCTTCATTAAGATGGAGAGCGAGAGAGTTGATTCTGAGACGAGGGTCCTGAATCTAAATAAAGGAAACTATGAAGGTATGAGGGGTGAGTTGGCTATGATAGACTGGGGAATGTTACTTAAAGGATTGACAGTGGATGGGCAATGGCTAGCATTTAAAGAGGGCATGGTTGAATTACAACAATTGTTCATTCCTGTCTGGCGCAAAAATAAAACAGGAAGGGTGGCTCAACCGTGGCTTACAAAAGAAATTAGGGATAGTATTAGATCCAAGGAGAAATATAAAATGGCCAGAACAAGCAGCAAACTTGAGGATTGGGAACAGTTTAGAATTCAGCAAAGGAGGACCAAGGGATTGATTAAGAAGGGAAAAATAGAGTATGAGAGTAAGCTTGCAGAGAACATAAAAACTGACTGTAAAAGCTTCTATAGATATGTGAAGAGAAAAAGATTAGTGAAGACAAATGTGGGTCCCTTACAGTCAGAAACAGGGGAATTTATAAATGGGGAACAAAGAAATGGCAGACCAATTAAATACAAACATTGGTTCTGTCTTCACAAAGGAGGACACAAATTACCTCCCAGAAATGTTGGGAAACATAGGATCTAGTGAGAAGGAGGAACTCTATGAAATCAGTATTAGTAGGGAAATGGTGTTCGGGAAATTGATGGGATTGAAGGCTGATAAATCCCCAGGGCCTGATAATCTACATCCCAGAGTACTTAAGGAAGTGGCCCTAGAAATAGTAGATGCATTGCTGGTCATTTTTCAAAATTCTATAGACTCTGGAACAGTTCCAATGGATTGGAAGGTAGATAATGTAACCCCACTATTTAAAAAAGGAGGTAGAAAGAAAACAGGGAATTATAGACCTGTTAGCCTCACATCAGTAGTGGGGAAAATGCTAGAGTCCGTTATAAAAGATGTAATAGCAGAGCACTTGGAAAACAGTGACAGGATCGGACAAAATCAACATGCATTTACAAAAGGGAAATCATACTTGACAAATCTGCTGGTATTTTTTGAGGATGTAACTAGTAGAATAGACAAGGGAGAATCAGTGGATGTGGTGTATTTGGACTTTCAGAAGGCTTTCGATAAGGTCCCACATAAGAGATTAGCATGCAAAATTAAAGCACATGGGATTGGGGGTAAGGTACTGACATGGATAGAGAACTGGTTGGCAGACAGGAAACAAAGAGTAGGAATAAACAGGTATTTTTCCGAGGGGCAGGCAGTGACTAGTGGGGTACCGTAGGGATCAGTGCTAGGACCCCAGCTATTCACAATATATATTA
The DNA here is from genome assembly GCF_036365525.1 of Heterodontus francisci. Lineage (NCBI taxonomy): Eukaryota > Metazoa > Chordata > Chondrichthyes > Heterodontiformes > Heterodontidae > Heterodontus > Heterodontus francisci. Next base: position 3,846,563 of record NC_090402.1, on the reverse strand, counting down.
ATGATATAGATGAGGGAACTAAATGTAATATATTTAAGTTTGCAGATGACACAAAGCTGGGTGGGAGTGTGAGCTGTGAGGAGAATGCAGAGAAACTCCAGTGTGATTTGGACAGGTTGAGTGAGTGAGCAAATACATGGCAGATGCAGTATAATGTGGATAAATGTGAGGTTATCCACTTTGGTGGCAAAAACAGAAAGGCAAATTATTATCTGAACGGCGATAGATTGGGAAAGGGGGAGGTGCAGCAAGACCTGGGTGTCCTTGTGAACCAGTCGCTGAAAGTAAGCATGCAGGTGCAGCAGGCAGTTAAGAAGGCAAATGGTTAGTTGACCTTCATAGTGCCAGGATTCGAGTACAGGAGCAAGGATGTCTTGCTGCAATTGTACAAGGCCTTGGTGAGACAACATCTGGAATATTATGTGAGTTTTTGTCTCCTTATCTGTGGAAGGATGTTCTTGCTATAGAGGGAGTGCAGCGAAGGTTTACCAGACTGATTCCTGGGAGGGCAGGACTGACATATGAAGAGAGATTGGGTCGATTAGGTTTGTATTCACTAGAGTTTAGAAGAATGAGAGGGGATCTCATAGAAACCTACAAAATTCTAACAGGACTGGACAGGGTAGATGCAGGAAGGATGTTCCTGATGGCGGGGGAGTCCAGGACCAGGGGTCACAGTCTAAGGATAAAGGGGTAAGCCATTTAGGACTGAGATGAGGAGGGATTTCTTCACCCAGAGAGTGGTGAACCTGTGGAATTCTCTACCACAGAAAGCAGTTGAGGCCAAATCATTAAATATATTCAAGAAAGAGTTAGATATAGTTCTTAGGGCTAAAGGGATCCAGGGATATGGGGAGAAAGCAGGAACAGGGTACTGATTTTGGATGATCAGCCATGATCGTATTGAATGGCGGTGCAGGCTCGAAGGGCCGAATGGCCTACTCCTGCTCCTATTTTTCTAGATTTCTATGTCCTATTATAACACAAGAGAGAGAGAGAGAGAGAGTGTGTTCTTGGAGTGATGTTTGCAATAGGATTTTGATGTGATTAAACAGAACTTGTCGAGGTTGGCACAAAGCCTATGGCCCTGGAAGCACAGCTGTTCCTCTTTAAACTCCAATTTATATTTGGCAAATCAGCCAGTTGCAGTTTTTAGTTCCTGATGCTGTTCACTGAAGCTTTCAGTTCCATTGCTGGAAATTTGCAGTGTTTTTCTCACATGGTAAAATGGCTGTTCATCAAAATCTGCCCTTACTCTGCACAAGACATATACAAGAATCGGACTCCTGCACACATCAGATTTGTGGTGGGGAACGAGTATCTGCTGTTCTTCAGAGTTTCACAGATACGTTCCATTGAGGAGAAGGGTCCTCACATTAAAATTCCCAGGGAGCTTATTCTCAAGTGTCAAAACACTTAGCCAGATGTCACCACTGACCCCACCCTGCACCAACATTCCTCCCTTCAACCAACATCACCAGAATCAGACAATTCCTCTCACAGCTGCACACAACAGCAGCTGGGTTTGACTGCATAGGAACTGACACTGCACCAGTGTAATCTGTTGTACATGAAATGTCCTGGGACATCTCTGAGATGTGATAAGGCCAGATCTTTCATCTACTGCTGAGTGCCAGCTACACAGCGGCAGCCCCTGCCAGTCTGTGGCGGTGTTGCTGGGTGAGGGTTACACAGCCTACAAGCCAGGGTGTCTGAGGAGCCAAGCAGAATAGGAGATGGTTGGCCCACTTACTTCAGTCGGGAGCCTGGCCAACTGGAGAATAGCTCAGTCCCATCACTGTGCTTTTTGTTGCCAAGTTGGCTGTTCGAACAATCTAACGTTGTCAGTAAACAGTTGGTGGTTGGCCCTGTTGATTAAAGCTCCAGCCTCCATTAAAATCTGCAAGTAATACTTGGCCTCTGTGGAAAGGTGAGTATTGATCTCCTGTCAGGGAGACACACTCCTTCCAATCCCTGCCTACTCCACTATTCACAAACTCTACTGTCTACTCTGGGTATTCTGTACACATCAGCTCTCTGTTTTATTCATTCTCAGGATGTGGGCGTCACTGGCCAGGCCAGCATTTATTGTCCATCCCTAATTGTCCTTGAGAAGGTGGTGGTGAGCTGCCTTCTTGAACCACTGCAGTCCATGTGGGGTAGGTACACCCACAGTGCTGTTAGGAAGGGAGTTCCAGGATTTTGACCCAACGACAGTGAAGGAACGGTGATATAGTTCCAAGTCAGGATGGTGTGTGACTTGGAAGGGAACTTGCAGGTGGTGGTGTTCCCATGCATCTGCTGCTCTTGTCCTTCTAGGCGGTAGAGGTCGCGGGTTTGGAAGGTGCTGTCTAAGGAGACTTGGTGCGCTGCTGCAGTGCATCTTGTAGAAAGCTTCAAACTGCTCCTGCACAATCTATCCTCCTGACATAATTGTATACATAATTATGAGGGGAATTGATAGGTTAGATAGGAAGAAACCTTTTCCCTTAGCGGAGGGGTCAATAACCGGGGGGCATAGATTTAAGTTAAGGGGCAGGAGGTTTAGAGGAGATTTGAGGAAAAATGTTTTCACCCAGAGGATGGTTGGAATCTGGAACACACTGCCTGAAGGGGTGGTAGAGGCAGGAACCCTCACAACATTTAAGAAGTATTTAGATGAGCACTTGAAACGCCATAGCATACAAGGCTACGGGCCAAGTGCTGGAAAATGGGATTAGAATAGTTAGGTGCTTGATGGCCAGCACAGACACGATGGGTTGAAGGGCCTGTTTCTGTGGTGTATAACTCTATGAAAGACAGCTTCACAGTGAAATCAGCAGGAAGGAGGGTTAGAGACCGTCCACGAGAGGAGGCCGTGCTGGTACCGTACGGATAAAGGGGGTGAATGTCCAATTGGTGGGGGGGGGGGGGGGGGCGTGAGGTGTGTCCCAATCACTGACTATGACCTGATCAGACCCCCACCTCACTTTCTAGTTACAGTGAACAATCGAACAAACCTCAGGAAATTCCCAGCATAAATATCGTGCATTCACCCTGACAACTGGGGGCAGGGAGGTTAGTGATTATTCAAGTGAATCAATAAACTGAAGCTCAATAATACGCTGAGGTTTTGCTAACAAACTGGTTCAGGATCAGGGAAGCTCACATTGACAGTTGCACGAGTAACCAAGAATCATCACTAGACTCTGGGGTTTGTCAGCAACACCTTGTGGGAACAAGCCAGCAACTGAACACAATCTGGTGGCATTTAGGGACCATAGGGAGCAGTGGAAACTTGGTTTAAACTCCAAGGAGAGAAAGTCAACCCAAGTGAATGGCAACAACTCCCTGTTGTTTACTTCAAAATTGGAAAATACATGGAATCCCATCTGGTTGCTGCAATTGGCAAAGATGTTGATTTGACTATCTCTCTCTTCCACCCACAGTGAGCTCATTCCTCAAGCCAGCTATATATATATTGTTAAAGTCACTATTCTTGAAACTCGAATATTTTCACTGCTGCTTGCTTTGGCGTATCTCTCGGGTTAGATTGAGCCAGCCAAGAACCATGATTCTCTCCTGTCCAAAACAGGAACAGTGACAGCATTTCCTGCACGGCTCACTCACAGGGCTCTTCAAGATTGGCCTACTAAACCAGATCACAAACTAGGACTTGTCACTGCCCCAGCAGCCAACCTTTGTTGTGATAGTATATTTGTTAGTATGTTGAATATAATCATTTAAATATATGTTTATGCAAATTTGTATGTCATCACAGGAAGTGATGCAATATCACGTGATTCAGTTCTCCTGCAGTTAACATATGTTAAGCTGAAGCAACAGCAAGTCTCAGTCAAAGCTCTACGTTCAAATCTTTATGCCTGCCCTTCAGCTTCATTTGTATTAATCTAGAAAGAGATAATACAATATGGTGGCAGAGGTAGTGAGCTAACAGCATTGATCAGCAGCTGAAGACAACTCGAATCAGAAGCCCTACCTGATGCACTGCGAGTGGATCACAGTTCTCCCATCAGGAGAGCAACAACGTGAGTAGCGATTGAGGGTGATTTGCATGCACTCCCGGCTTTGCCCCCGAGCTGGCAAATCTCCAGAGTCCATCTCCAGAAATCTGGCTGCCACTTCCTGAGCCTTTTACTCTTTTCTCTCCCTGAGGAAAATCTTGCTTTAAAATTTGCAGAAAACTGCGATGCCTCCAGAGCTGAGCAGGAGCCACGCCCTGAGCTGTGTTACTGCAGTGTGGGCTTGTGAGCTTACAGGCAGGAAGGGCCACAGCGCCGTGGTCGGCTAATGGCGTGCGAGTGCGGCAATAGCGGGAAGGGATCCACAAATAAAATAGATGAGCTGAGGGCACAGATAGACACGTGACGGTATGATATCATAGCTATTACAGAAACATGGCTTAAGGAGGGACAGGAATGGCAGCTCAACGTTCCTGGTTACAGGGTTTTCAGACGCGATAGGGAGGGAGATAAGAAAGGAGGGGGAGTGGCAATTTTGGTCAAGGAAACTATTACAGCTGTGAGGAGGGATGATTTGTTGGAAGGTTCATCAAATGAGGCCACATGGATTGAGCTAAGGAACAAAAAAGGACAATCACACTGCTGGGAGTGTATTATAGACCCCCAAACAGTCAGAGGGAGATAGAAGAGCAGATATGTAGGCAAATCTCTGAGAAATGCAAGAACAACAGGGCAGTAATAGTAGGGGATTTTAATTACTCCAATATTAACTGGGATAGTTTTAATGTGAAAGGAATTGAGGGAGCAGAATTCTTGAGGTGCATTCAGGAGAACCATTTTGACCAGTTTGTAACAAGTCCAACAAGAGAGGGTGCAGTTTTAGATTTAGTTTTAGGAAATGAAGATGGGCAGGTGGAAGGTGCCGGAGGGTTGCAGAATTGCTAACGTTGTACCTCTGTTTAAAAAGGGAGCAAAGGATAGACCAAATAATTACAGGCCAGTCAGTCTAACCTCAGTAGTGGACAAATTATTGGCATCTATTCTGAGAGACAGGATAAACTGTCACTTAGAAAGGCACAGGTTAATCAGGGATAGTCAGCGTTGATTTGTTAAGAGAAGATCTTGTTTGACCAACTTGATCGAATTTTTTGAAGAAGTAACAAGGAAGATAGATGAGGGTAGTGCAGTTGATGTGGTCTACATGGATTTTAGCAAGGCTTTTGACAAGGTCCCATATGGCAGATTGGCTAAAAAAATAAAATCCCATTGGATCCAGGGAAATGCAGCAAGGTGGATACAAAATTGGCTCAGTGGCAGAAAACAAAGGGTAATTGTTGACGGCTGTTTTAGCGACTGGAGAGCTGTTTCCAGTGGCGTTCCGCAGGGCTCAGTGCTGGGTCTCCTGCTTTTTGTGGTATATATTAATGATTTAGATGTAAATGTAGGGGGCATAATCAAGAAGTTTGCAGACGACACAAAGATTGGCCATGTGCTAGATAGCGAGGAGGATAGCTGTAGGCTGCAGGAAGATATTGATGGTCAGGTCAGATCGGCAGAAAAGTGGCAAACGGAATTCAACTTGGAGAAGTGTGAGGGGATGCATTTGGGGAGGTCAAACAAGGCAAAGGAATACATGATTAATGGGAAAATACTGAGAAGTGTAGAGGAAGTAAGGGACCTTGGAGTGAATGTCCACAGATCCCTGAAGGTAGCAGGATAGGTCGATAAGGTAGTTAAGAAGGCATTTGGAATCCTTTCCTTTATTAGCTGAGGTACAGAATATAAGAGCAGGGAGGTTATGCTGGAACTGTATCATTCATTGGTTAGGCCACAACTTGAGTACTGTGTGCAGTTCTGGTCACCACATTACAGAAAGGATGTAATTGCACTAGAGAGGGTACAGAGGAGATTTACGAGGATGTTGACGGGACTGGAAAAATGCAGCTCTGAGGAAAGATTGGATAGACTGGGGTTGTTCTCCTTGGAACAGAGAAGGCTGAGGGGAAATTTGATTGAAATGTACATAACTTTGAGGGGCCTGAATAGAGTGGAGGTGAAGGGTCTATTCACCTTAGCAGAGAGGTCAATGACGAGGGGGCATAGATTTAAAGTGATTGGTAGAAAAATTAGAGGGGAGATGAGGAAAAACTTTTTCACCCAGAGGGTGATAGGGGTCTGGAACTCACTGCCTGAAAGGGTAGTTGAAGCAGAAACCCTCAACTCATTTAAAAGGAGTGTGGATATGCACCTCAAGTGCCGAAAGCTGCAGGGCTAAGGACCAAATGCTCAAGAACAAACATGGATCCCAGCAGAGGTGTCCAAGGTGTGCAAAGAACCAGTTCATATGAGGTGACAACACCAAAGGGTGCAGTACTGCGAAGGACTCGATCTCAACCTGAGGGGACTCTGCTAGCCGTGCACAAAACAACCAATCAGCATTGCCTACGTGTACCCATGTACATTTTGAAGATGGATAGACAGTAAGCAACACACCAACAACTGGGGACAATTCTCCCAAACACAATCTTCACGAGGAGAGAATGGGCAGTTCGAGAACATCCCCACATGTAATTGTCACAAGGTCTGGTTGAATCAGTCGATGACCAGTACAGTACCAAACGTAGAAAACACCTTGAAGAGGAGTGTTCCAAATGTTCTTGTTATAGTCGAATGTTTTATGTAAACAGTGTTATAGTTGTCAAATTTCTTATATCTCATAAGGGTTGCTTATTCATGGACATATTAATATTACGCTATATGGGGTTGTGATTTAAGGGAAAGGGGATACTGTGATTGTTTATTTCTTAGTCTGTTAAATACAATCATTTAAATACATGTTTATGCTAATCTGTATGTCATCACAGGAACTGATACAGTATGACATGATTCAGTTCTCTTGCACAGTCAGTCAGCATGTGTAAGCTAAAGCACCAGCAAGTCTCCATTAAAGCTCTGTGTTATAAACCTTTATGTCTGCCCTTCAGCTTTGTTTGTATTACTTTACAAAGAGATCATACACCAACCTCTTCTGGCTCTTCAGTTATATCCCAGATCCTATGGTGTTAATCTCACAACTCTCAGAATGAAACAACCAGCAGAAAGGGCCTCTTCCAATATAGATTACAAAGTGACTCCTAACCCACTGACGTGGTCAGAGTGCTCCAAGCTGCGCACATGTGCAACCTACGTCTTGCCAGGACGAAGTGGTACATGCGCAGGATGACATCATCGTGCAGCACCAACGTCAACGCGTATCCGTGCCTGGTCCATCTTCGCGCATGCGCAATAAAGCAACATCGGGTATTCAGCCCCCCACTCGGCTGGAGGGAGTGAGTGAATGGGAGACTTTGAGACTGGAGCTTGATCCCCATCACTTGCTCCGCCCCACTAGCCGCTCTCCTCCTTTGGCAACTCGCTCCAGGCCTCGACATTTTCCCCCACAGCCCTGGCTGATTGTTCCTGTTCCTCGCTTCGCGCCACCCTGCACTCTGACTGCTCGCTCCCAGTATCCCCTCACCCCCCTCCTCTCAGCCACTTGCTCCTACATCGCCCCAACACCCCTTGCTTCTTCAGTCGCCGCGTGGAGAATGATCAAATGTGGGAGCGAGTGGCCGAGAGGAGGGAAGCAGTGTGGCCTATAACTAGCAGCTGGTGGGAGATGGGGGAAGCGGGGAGCCAGTAGCCGGCGAGCAGGGAGGCGCGAAGCGAGGAACAATAGGGTAGGGGAGTGACGGGGAGTCGCGAGGTCTGGAGTGAGTGGCTGAGTGGGGGAGAAAGAGAGTTGCCGAGGGGGGAGAGCAGCCAGTGGGGCGGGAGCTGGTCGCTGCGTTCGGGTGAAATCAGTCCTGGTCAGTCATATAAACGAATCTTGACAATGAATTGGCAGCACATTTTATACTCTGCCCAATTTTCTTTTCCATCGATCGGGGTGCCAATTCACTAACTTCCAAAAGTATCAGAACATGGAAATTCAATCATAAAATTCCTTTTGTATTTAATAGGATTACTGGAATATTAAATGGATCTGAGGATTACAGTTAGTATCCTATAACTACATAGCAGCATATTACTGGGCTTCCATCCAACTTAATGTAAGGTTAGTTTGCTAGAATTATCTAGCCATAAGCATTTCCTTGATAAATTGAGCAGCGTCATCTTTAATCTTGCAGCTGCCTGAACGTCGCAGACACCGACGTTGCAGTGGAAGAGGCTGCATTTGCACATGTGCAGGTACTGGGCCACCTAGTGGTTGCGTTGCCAACAAACGCAGTCTATAGATTAAGGGATGATTCCAGTTTAACCGATTGAGGAGGACCAGTGTGAATGGTGTAAGAGTCGGAATAGACTGGATATTAGGAGTATTGAGCCTCTGGAATGTGTTTCCGACTGGTGTGCTGGATGCTGACTCTGTCTCCGAGAGGGAGCTGGACCGGTTCCTGGCTGGGGCAGAGATCACATCATACAGAGGGTGCAGTCCGTGTGGTCTCCTGGACTGGTTTCCATTGCCAGAGAGGGATGGAGAGGAATTTTTCCCATATTATTTCCCTTTTTAGCCCTTTTTTAATCTCTTCCTTGTCTCCCTCAGGAGATGACAGTCTCGGTGCTTTCCTGCTTTATGTCATACAGGGAGGAGAGAAGCACAGAGGCAGGTCCAGGGCACAGAACAGGGGGTGGCAACAACTGTTTTTTGTGATTCAGGCTTCTATTCTGTGTGGGCGTCATACGACTGCCACACAGCTCAGACTGTCTGAGCCCAGTGGGGGGCGGCACCCATCTGTGAGAGGTCTGGTGCGCGAAGGGCCATGTGGTGTTATTACCCAACACCCTGAAAGGGGCACCTCAGACTTCAGGATTCCTGCAGCCAATAATACAGGGAGCGCCTGCCATCACATTATCTGCGTGCATTGTCTTTCCTCTCTGGGAGAGGAGTGGTGAAGGGTGAAGAGGGGAGTGGTCCCTTTGTTCTGAAGTCTGTTGCAGTGTGTTCTACAATCCCAGGCAGGGCTTCATTGCTACTGCTATCACGTTGCATCTTGCTCCTTCTGGCAGATGCCCTAAAGATTTAGCAGGCAAGTTTCAAATCTTTTTTAACCTATTGCCACCCTGCCCCCCACAACTCCCTCATGATGATTTGAAGACCCAGGTGGAAGCAGGCTTTTGCTTTTCTTTTTATTTATTTATTCCCCGGATGTGGGCGTCGCTGACCAGGCCAGCATTTATTGCCCATCCCTAATTGCCGTTGAGAAGTTGGTGATGAGCTGCCTTCTTGAACCGCTGCAGTCCGTGTGGTGTAGGTGCACCCGCAGTGCTGCACCCACAGTCCGTGTGGGGTAGGTACACCCACAGTGCTGCACCCACAGTCCGTGTGGTGTAGGTGCACCCGCAGTGCTGCACCCACAGTCCGTGTGGGGTAGGTACACCCACAGTGCTGCACCCACAGTCCGTGTGGGGTAGGTGCACCCACAGTGCTGCACCCACAGTCCGTGTGGGGTAGGTGCACCCACAGTGCTGCACCCACTGTCCGTGTGGGGTAGGTGCACCCACAGTGCTGCACCCACAGTCCGTGTGGGGTAGGTACACCCACAGTGCTGCACCCACAGTCCGTGTGGTGTCGGTGCACCCACAGTGCTGCACCCACAGTCCGTGTGGGGTAGGTGCACCCACAGTGCTGCACCCACAGTCCGTGTGGGGTAGGTGCACCCACAGTGCTGCACCCACAGTCCGTGTGGGGTAGGTGCACCCACAGTGCTGCACCCACAGTCCGTGTGGGGTAGGTACACCCACAGTGCTGCACCCACAGTACGTGTGGTGTAGGTACACCCACAGTGCTGCACTCACAGTCCATGTGGGGTAGGTGCACCCACAGTGCTGCACCCACAGTCCGTGTGGGGTAGGTGCACCCACAGTGCTGCACTCACAGTCCGTGTGGGGTAGGTGCACCCACAGTGCTGCACCCACAGTCCGTGTGGGGTAGGTGCACCCACAGTGCTGCACCCACAGTCCGTGTGGGGTAGGTACACCCACAGTGCTGCACCCACAGTCTGTGTGGTGTCGGTACACCCACAGTGCTGCACCCACAGTCCGTGTGGGGTAGGTACACCCACAGTGCTGCACCCACAGTCCGTGTGGTGTCGGTGCACCCACAGTGCTGCACCCACAGTCCGTGTGGGGTAGGTGCACCCACAGTGCTGCACCCACAGTCCGTGTGGGGTAGGTACACCCACAGTGCTGCACCCACAGTCCGTGTGGGGTAGGTGCACCCACAGTGCTGCACCCACAGTCCGTGTGGGGTAGGTACACCCACAGTGCTGCACCCACAGTCCGTGTGGGGTAGGTACACCCACAGTCCGTGTGGTGTAAGTACACCCACAGTGCTGCACCCACAGTCCGTGTGGTGTAGGTACACCCACAGTCCGTGTGGTGTAAGTACACCCACAGTGCTGCACCCACAGTCCGTGTGGTGTCGGTACACCCGCAGTCCGTGTGGGGTAGGTGCACCCACAGTGCTGCACCCACAGTCCGTGTGGGGTAGGTACACCCACAGTGCTGCACCCGCACTCCGTGTGGGGTAGGTACACCCACAGTGCTGCACCCACAGTCCGTGTGGGGTAGGTACACCCACAGTGCTGCACCCACAGTCCGTGTGGGGTAGGTGCACCCACAGTGCTGCACCCGCACTCCGTGTGGGGTAGGTACACCCACAGTGCTGCACCCGCACTCCGTGTGGGGTAGGTACACCCACAGTGCTGCACCCACAGTCCGTGTGGGGTAGGTACACCCACAGTGCTGCACCCACAGTCCGTGTGGGGTAGGTACACCCACAGTGCTGCACCCGCAGTCCGTGTGGGGTAGGTACACCCACAGTGCTGCACCCGCACTCCGTGTGGGGTAGGTACACCCACAGTGCTGCACCCACAGTCCGTGTGGGGTAGGTGCACCCACAGTGCTGCACCCACAGTCCGTGTGGGGTAGGTACACCCACAGTGCTGCACCCACAGTCCGTGTGGGGTAGGTACACCCACAGTGCTGCACCCGCAGTCCGTGTGGGGTAGGTACACCCACAGTGCTGCACCCACAGTCCGTGTGGGGTAGGTGCACCCACAGTGCTGCACCCACAGTCCGTGTGGGGTAGGTGCACCCACAGTGCTGCACCCACAGTCCGTGTGGGGGAGGTGCACCCACAGTGCTGCACCCACAGTCCGTGTGGGGGAGGTGCACCCACAGTGCTGCACCCACTGTCCGTGTGGGGTAGGTACACCCACAGTGCTGCACCCACAGTCCGTGTGGGGTAGGTACACCCACAGTGCTGCACCCACAGTCCGTGTGGGGGAGGTGCACCCACAGTGCTGCACCCACAGTCCGTGTGGGGGAGGTGCACCCACAGTGCTGCACCCACAGTCCGTGTGGGGGAGGTGCACCCACAGTGCTGCACCCACAGTCCGTGTGGGGGAGGTGCACCCACAGTGCTGCACCCACTGTCCGTGTGGGGTAGGTACACCCACAGTGCTGCACCCACAGTCCGTGTGGGGTAGGTGCACCCACAGTGCTGCACCCACAGTCCGTGTGGGGTAGGTACACCCACAGTGCTGCACCCACAGTCCGTGTGGGGTAGGTGCACCCACAGTGCTGCACCCACAGTCCGTGTGGGGTAGGTGCACCCACAGTGCTGCACCCACAGTCCGTGTGGGGTAGGTGCACCCACAGTGCTGCACCCACAGTCCGTGTGGTGTCGGTACACCCACAGTCCGTGTGGGGTAGGTACACCCACAGTGCTGCACCCACAGTACGTGTGGTGTAGGTACACCCACAGTGCTGCACCCGCAGTCCGTGTGGGGTAGGTACACCCACAGTGCTGCACCCGCAGTCCGTGTGGGGTAGGTACACCCACAGTGCTGCACCCACAGTACGTGTGGTGTAGGTACACCCACAGTGCTGCACCCGCAGTCCGTGTGGGGTAGGTGCACCCACAGTGCTGCACCTACAGTACGTGTGGTGTAGGTACACCCACAGTGCTGCACCCACAGTCCGTGTGGTGTCGGTGCACCCACAGTCCGTGTGGGGTAGGTACACCCACAGTGCTGCACCCACAGTCCGTGTGGGGTAGGTACACCCACAGTGCTGCACTCACAGTCCGTGTGGGGTAGGTGCACCCACAGTGCTGCACCCACAGTCCGTGTGGTGTAGGTACACCCACAGTGCTGCACCCGCAGTCCGTGTGGTGTAGGTACACCCACAGTGCTGCACCCGCAGTCCGTGTGGGGTAGGTACACCCACAGTGCTGCACCCACAGTACGTGTGGTGTAGGTGCACCCACAGTGCTGCACCCACAGTACGTGTGGTGTAGGTACACCCACAGTGCTGCACCCGCAGTCCGTGTGGTGTAGGTACACCCACAGTGCTGCACCCGCAGTCCGTGTGGGGTAGGTACACCCACAGTGCTGCACTCACAGTCCGTGTGGGGTAGGTGCACCCACAGTGCTGCACCCACAGTCCGTGTGGTGTAGGTACACCCACAGTGCTGCACCCGCAGTCCGTGTGGTGTAGGTACACCCACAGTGCTGCACCCGCAGTCCGTGTGGGGTAGGTACACCCACAGTGCTGCACCCACAGTACGTGTGGTGTAGGTACACCCACAGTGCTGCACCCGCAGTCCGTGTGGGGTAGGTACACCCACAGTGCTGCACCCGCAGTCCGTGTGGGGTAGGTGCACCCACAGTGCTGCACCCACAGTACGTGTGGTGTAGGTACACCCACAGTGCTGCACCCACAGTCCGTGTGGGGTAGGTACACCCACAGTGCTGCACTCACAGTCCGTGTGGGGTAGGTGCACCCACAGTGCTGCACCCACAGTCCGTGTGGGGTAGGTACACCCACAGTGCTGCACCCACAGTACGTGTGGTGTAGGTACACCCACAGTGCTGCACTCACAGTCCGTGTGGGGTAGGTACACCCACAGTGCTGCACCCACAGTCCGTGTGGGGTAGGTACACCCACAGTGCTGCACCCACAGTCAGTGTGGTGTCGGTACACCCACAGTGCTGCACCCACAGTCCGTGTGGGGTAGGTACACCCACAGTGCTGCACCCACAGTCAGTGTGGTGTCGGTACACCCACAGTGCTGCACCCACAGTCCGTGTGGGGTAGGTGCACCCACAGTGCTGCACCCACAGTCTGTGTGGTGTCGGTACACCCACAGTGCTGCACCCACAGTCCGTGTGGGGTAGGTACACCCACAGTGCTGCACCAACAGTCCGTGTGGTGTCGGTACACCCACAGTGCTGCACCCACAGTCCGTGTGGGGTAGGTGCACCCACAGTGCTGCACCAACAGTCCGTGTGGTGTCGGTACACCCACAGTGCTGCACCCACAGTCCGTGTGGGGTAGGTGCACCCACAGTGCTGCACCAACAGTCCGTGTGGTGTCGGTACACCCACAGTGCTGCACCCACAGTCCGTGTGGGGTAGGTGCACCCACAGTGCTGCACCCACAGTCACCCAGCAATGATTTTTCAGGTGCAAAGTCCTAGCCGACAGCCTGGTCGATAACATGTTCAATGGTGCAGAAGTGACCAAGCAGAGCCCCTTCTGATAGATGTCAGGTATGTACCCCAAGAGGAAAGCATACCCATAATGTCACTGAAAGTACAGCTATCAACAGCCCAGCTCTGGCAGGAATATGGTGAGTTTACAGAGAGAGGGCGGGGGTGGCGGGTAAAGAGAAACTTCACTAAGCTCCCAGAACTGCAGTAGAATCACGAGTGGATCTTTTAGTTTTTAAATGGAGTCCATCCCTGGCTCCGACTTCAAACAAGTCTGTGGGTTTAAAGTCCGTTTCTAAATTGGGGATCCAGTGGTCTCTCAGTTGAGTCAATTGCAACAGGAAACGCACTCATCAGAAACATGAAACAGATCTTAATCTGTTCAGTAAGTTGACTCCATGTTTTCAGTTTGTCTGACATTGTGGATTTTACAGCTTTGAGAACAGTCGTCAAACTCCAGGCAATGGGACAAAGGATTCTCATTAAACTGGCAGGAAATAGTTCTTAATATTTCCAAACAAGATGCAGAAAATAAATATAGAAACATTGTCACCAAAGGATTAGTCTCCAGGCATTATTCCAAACGTAGAACAATGCTTCTTTCAAATATTTCTGCTGATTTTGTTCTGCTCACTGTGCGTTTACAACCCCAGAAACGCGGACACTGATTGGATTAGTTCACATATATCTCAATGAAACAGGACAAGTATGTAATGGAGATACAAGGGGCCCACATTAGTGTCCAACTCCCTCTACACTGTCCCCATCAAACACTCCCAGGACAGGGACAGCACTGGGGTTAGATACAGAGTAAAGCTCCCTCTACACTGTCCCCATCAAACACTCCCAGGACAGGTACAGCACTGGGGTTAGATATAGAGTAAAGCTCCCTCTATACTGTCCCCATCAAACACTCCCAGGACAGGGACAGCACTGGGGTTAGATACAGAGTAAAGCTCCCTCTACACTGTCCCCATCAAACACTCCCAGGACAGGTACAGCACTGGGGTTAGATATAGAGTAAAGCTCCCTCTATACTGTCCCCATCAAACACTCCCAGGACAGGGACAGCGCGGGGGTTAGATATAGAGTAAAGCTCCCTCTATACTGTCCCCATCAAACACTCCCAGGACAGGGACAGCGCGGGGGTTAGATATAGAGTAAAGCTCCCTCTATACTGTCCCCATCAAACACTCCCAGGACAGGGACAGCGCGGGGGTTAGATACAGAGTAAAGCTCCCTCTACACTGTCCCCATCAAACACTCCCAGGACAGGTACAGCACGGGGTTAGATACAGAGTAAAGCTCCCTCTACACTGTCCCACTGTAAAATGGGAGCGAATGGGAAGGGGGTTTTGGGCTATTGGGATTCTATGTTATTGGACTGATGGGGGCCTGGTTAGCTGTAATTCAATTTCGGTCTGAAATGTTTGCTATGATGAGGAATGCATTTGTGGAGCTGCCTGATTTTCATGTTGTTCAGTGGAATGTCTGAGTATGGCTGTGAAGTTTGGTAATTATTTCTTCTTTTTGTGATTAATGGCACCAATCATGTAGCCTGTGTCTCCATGGCAATGTCAATATTTGCTGCTACACTCCAAGCTGCACAGTTCCAGCATTCTGCAATGGGCTGCCTGAGTAACAATCAGCTGGAGGAACTGATGTATTGCTGCCTCAATCTGGACTTCATATTGCAATATGAGCCTCTGCACAATTTGCCTCAGTTCATCCCTGACCTGTCTGCTTTCAGTCGAGGGCCAGTTACATACGAACATAGGAATTCGGAGCAGGAGTAGGCCATTCAGCCCTTCAAGCCTGCTCTGCCATTCAATAAGATCACGGATGATATGATTGTAACCTCAGCTCCACATTCCTGCCTGCCCCCATAACCTTTCACCCCCCTTGCTTATCAAGAATCTATCTACCTCTGCCTTAAAAATATTCAAAGACTCTGTTTCCACTGCCTTTTGAGGCAGTGAATTCCAAAGACTCACAACCCTCTGAGAAAAAATTTCTCCTCATCTCTGTCTTAAATGGGCGACCCCTTATTTTTAAACAGTGACCCCTAGTTCGAGAGTCTCCCACGGGGAAAACAAGTTTAGAACCATAGAATCGTACAACACCAAAGGAGGCCATTTGGCCCATTGTAGCAATGCTGGCTCTTTGAAACAACTATCCAATTAGTTCCACTCACCCTGCTCTTTCCCCACAGCCCTGAAAATTGTTTCCCTCAAGTACTTCTCCAATTGAAAGTTACTGTTGAATCTGCTTCCACCGCCCTTTCAGACAGCGCGTTCCAGATCACAACAACTCACTGCGTATAAATATTCTTCTTATCTCACCCTCTGACTATTTTGGCAATTACCTTAAATCTGTGTCACTCTGGCTACCGACCCTCCTGCCAGTGGAAACAGTTTCTCCTTGTTTACTCTATCAAATCCTTTGTGATTTTGAACATCTCTACGAAATCTTAACTTCCTTTGCTCCAAGGAGAGCAACCCGAACTTCTCCAGTTTCTCCACATAACCAACTCCCACATCCCTAGTACCAATCTAGTAAATCTCCTCCGTACCTTCGCCAAGCCCCGGTTTGTGCAAATTCACTATTGTTTCTGCTCTGATCAAGAAAGAACGGATGAACTCCCTTCTACACAGAGCCATTCACTGCCTCAGGGCATGCTAAAGCTTTTCACAGTCAATGAAGTAAATGTTGCAGTATAATCACTGCTGTAATGTAGGAAACACAGCAGCCAATTTTCACACAGCAAGATCCCAGGAACAGCAATGAGATAATGACCAGATAATTTGTTTTAGAGACACTGACTGAGGAATACATATTGGCCCCAGGACACGAGGGTAACATCCCTTCTCTTCTTCCAATAGTTACCCAATCAGTATAATATTACTTTGAACTGAATTTATCCCTGAAATAATTTAATTGTTTATACTTGGGAACCAAGGTGGGATGTCAAAGATTCACAGAGGTAGACAGGAGACGTAATGAAGGTTAATTGAGACCAAGTTTGGGTTTTAAAAGTTTACAAGAGTTTACAAAATGATTAAGCAGAAAAGTGGAGCACATGACTTCCCACTATGCACGCTCGGTAATCATTGGCTCATGTTCATCCAATGAATTACTTTGGAAGGGTGGTGATATATTGCTATCTAGATAAGCACAGCAAGATCCCACAAATAACGAGGCAATAAATGGACAGGGTAATCTCTTTTTAGGGGTGTTGGTTGGAGGATAAATGTTTAACAGGACATTAGGAGAGCATCCATACTGTTCAAATAAATCTATTACACCTATGTGACAGGGCAGATGGGACAGCGATTGAATCACTTGTTGTAATGTGGATCTTCAGACATTTAACCGAGGACATGTCTGCCCTATCGGATGAATGTAAAAGATTCTATGGCCACTATTTGAAGAAGAGCAGGGGAGTTCTCCCCAATGTCCTGGCCAATTTTTATCTGTACTAAGAAACAGATGATCTGATTATTATCTCGTTGCTGTTTGTTGGATCGTGCTGTGTAGAAATTGGCTGCCACATTTCCAACATTACAACAGTGACTACACTTCATTGGCTGTGAAGCACTTTTGGACACCCTGAGCTGGTAAAAGGCACTGGAGAAATGAAAGTCTTTCTTCCTCTGTGTCCTATCTGGCTGTGAGGCTGCTCGGAAAGCTACATGATGCAAGAAGCTGTCATCGCATTTACGAGGAGACTTGAACCTTTACACCGAAAATAATGGCTTGGTCCAACAGCCTGGAAGTGCCTGTGAAAATGCAGATACTGCCAACATTGCCTGTGAGGGGAGTTAATTTCATTGGAATTGCAAACCCATATGTCCCAAGGAAACTTGTATGATAGGATAGTATCGATTCAGCCCAGAAAACCCATAGGCACCAAGAGGGAGTCAGACCTCATTTGTAACCAATGAGGAATTGTCTCTTTTCTAATTAATGACCCAAATATTGATTGGGATAATGTTAGAGTAAAGGGAAAGGAGGGGAAGGAATTTCTGGAATGTGTTCAGGAGAACTACCTTGACCAGTATGTTCTCAGTTCAACTCGAAAGCAGACATTGCTGGATCTGGTGCTGGGGAATGAGGTGGGTCAAGTGTCTGTGGGGGAGTATTTGGGTAAGAGTGATCATCATACCTTCTGGGAGCGGAGAGGAGTCCGGGCACACGGAGTTTGAAAAAAAAAAGAAAAAAAGTCAACAGTGACATCATATGAAAGTTGCAAGGTGATTGGTTGGGTAAGTAACAGCTGTTAGTGCCTGTAAATAGCTAAAAAAAAAATAAGGGGAAGTTCTTTTTTTTTGGAAAACAAAACCTCAAAACCAACCGTATAAGTGATAAGGTTAGTACTAATAAAGTGTGTTTTTTAAAAATTAATATATTTATTAAGGACTTTAGATTGTAGTGAGTAGTGTTTGGAGTAGAACAAGGCCCCGAGTGTAATTAGTATTTTTTTGATTAAAGGGAGTAACTAAGTAATCTAAAGGTAAGTCATGACAGGAGATCTCGCACCCATGATATGCTCCTCCTGCGCTATGTGGGAAATCAGGGACGCTTCCAGTGTCCCTGGTGACCATGTCTGCATGAAGTGCATCCATCTGCAGCTACTGGCGACCCGCATTACAGAGCTAGAGCTGAGGGTGGATTCACTGTGGAGCAACCGCGATGCTGAGATCGTCGTGGATGGCATGTTTAGCGAGGTGGTCACACCGCAGGTAAATGCTGCAAAGGCAGGAAGGGAATGGGTGACCACCAGGCAGAGTAGAGGAAGGCAGGTAGTACAGGAGTCCCCGGTGGCCGTCCCCCTCTCTAACAGATATAGCGCTTTGGATATTGTTGGGGGAGATGGCTCAGGGGAAAGCAGCAAGAGCCAAGTTCATGGCACCATGGTGGCTCAGCCACACAGGAGGGGAGGAAAAGGAGTGGGAGAGCTATAGTGATAGGAGATTCTATTGTAAGTGGTACAGATTGGCATTTCTGTGGCTGCAAATGTGACTTTAGGATGGTATGTTGCCTCCCTCGTGCTGGGGTCAAAGATGTCACAGAGCAGCTGCAGGATATTCTGAATGGGGAGGGTGAACAGTCAGAGGTCGTGGTACACATTGGTACCAACGACATAGGTAGAAAGAGGGATGAGTTCCTGCAACAAGAATATAGGGAGCTAGGCAGCAGAGTAAAAAGCAGGACCTCAAAGGTTGTAATCTCTGGATTACTCCTGGTGCCACGTGCTAGTGAGTAAAGGAATAGAAGGATAGAGCAGATGAATGCGTGGATGAAGAGATGGTGCAGGAGGGAGGGCTTTAGTTTCCTGGATCACTGGGTCTGTTTCTGGGGAAGGTGGGACCTGTACATTGGATGGGTTGCACCTGAACCGGAATGGGACCGACATCCTTGCTGGGAGTTTTGCTCGTGCTGTTGGGGGGGGGGGGGGGGGGTTTAAACAAATTTGGCAGGGGTATGGGATACAGAGTGGGGGTACAGTAGGGTGTGATGCACAGTCAAATATAGAAGAGAAACTGAGTCAGTCTGGAAGGCAGAGAAAATATAGACCTGTTAATGCACAAGTGAGAAATGCAAGGCTGGATTGCATCTATTTTAACGCAAGGAGTCTTACAAGTAAGGCAGATGAATTGAGGGCATTGATTAACACATGGGAATATGATATTGTTACAATCACAGAGACATGGTTAAGGGAAGGGCAGGACTGGTAGTTCAATATTCCAGGGAAAAGAATCTTCAGGCGTGATAGGGGAGGGTATAAAAGAGGAGGTGGCATTGCACTGTTGATCATGGAGTCAATTACTGCAGTAAGGAGGGATGATATCTTAGAAGGTTCCTCAAATGAGGCCATATGGGTAGAACTTAAAAACAAAAGGGGGTAATCACTTGGCTGGGAGTGTACTACAGGCCTCCAAACAGTCAGGGAGAGATAGAGGAACAGATATTTAGGCAAATCTTAGAGAGGTGTAAAAATAATAGGGTAATAATAGTAGGGGATTTCAACTTCCCTAATGTCAACTAGGATAGTCTTAGTGCAAAAGGCTTAAAGGGGGCGGAATTCTTAAAGTGCATCCAGGAAAGCTTTTTGAGCCTGACATCACCCTGAACAGCCTGGCTCTAATTTTAAGGTTATTCCCTCTTGTTCTGGACTCCCCCACTAGAGGAAATAGTTTCTCTGTATCTACCCTATCAAATTCTTTCATCATCTTAATCACCTCAAAAAACAAAGAACAAAGAACAGTACAGCACAGGAATAGGCCATTCAGCCCTCCAAGCCTGCGCCGATCTTGATGCCTGCCTAAACTAAAACCATCTGCACTTCCGGTGACCGTATCCCTCTATTCCCTTCCTATTCATATATTTGTCAAGATGTCTCTTAAACGTCACTATCGTACCTGCTTCCACCACCTCCCCCGGCAGCAAGTTCCAGGCACTCACCACCCTCTGTGTAAAAAACTTGCCTCCCACATCCCCTCTAAACTTTGCCCCTCGCACCTTAAACCTATGCCCCCTAGTAACTGACTCTTCCACCCTGGGAAAAAGCTTCTGACTATCCACTCTGTCCATGCCGCTCATAACTTTGTAAACCTCTATCATGTCGCCCCTCCACCTCCGTCGTTCCAGTGAAAACAATCCGAGTTTATCCAACCTCTCCTCATAGCTAATGCCCTCCAGACCAGGCAACATCCTGGTAAACCTCTTCTGTACCCTCTCCAAAGCCTCCACGTCCTTCTGGTAGTGTGGCGACCAGAATTGCAGGCAATATTCTAAGTGTGGCCTAACTAAGGTTCTGTACAGCTGCAGCATGACTTGCCAATTTTTATACTCTATGCCCCGACCAATGAAGGCAAGCATGCCGTATGCCTTCTTGACTACATTATCCACCTGCGTTGCCACTTTCAGTGATCTGTGGACCTGTACGCCCAGATCTCTCTGCCTGTCAATACTCCTAAGGGTTCTGCCATTTACTGTATACTTCCCACCTGCATTAGACCTTCCAAAATGCATTACCTCACATTTATCCGGATTAAACTCCATCTGCCATTTCTCCGCCCAAGTCTCCAACCAATCTATATCCTGCTGTATCCTCTGACAATCCTCATCACTATCCGCAACTCCACCAACCTTTGTGTCGTCCGCAAACTTACTAATCAGACCAGCTACATTTTCCTCCAAATCATTTATATATACTACAAACAGCAAAGGTCCCAGCACTGATCCCTGCGGAACACCACTAGTCACAGCCCTCCATTCAGAAAAGCACCCTTCCACTGCTACCCTCTGTCTTCTATGACCGAGCCAGTTCTGTATCCATCTTGCCAGCTCACCTCTGATCCCGTGTGACTTCACCTTTTGTACCAGTCTGCCATGCGGGACCTTGTCAAAGGCTTTACTGAAGTCCATATAGACAACATCCACCGCCCTTCCTTCATCAATCATCTTCGTCACTTCCTCAAAAAACTCAATCAAATTAGTAAGACACGACCTCCCCTTCACAAAACCATGCTGCTCTCGCTAATAAGTTCGTTTGTTTCCAAATGGGAGTAAATCCTGTCCCGAAGAATCCTCTCTAATAATTTCCCTACCACTGACGTAAGGCTCACCGGCCTATAATTTCCTGGATTATCCTAGCTACCCTTTTTAAACAAAGAACAACATTGGCTATTCTCCAGTCCTCTGGGACCTCACCTGTAGCCAATGAGGATGCAAAGATTTCTGTCAAGGCCCCAGCAATTTCTTCCCTTGCCTCCCTCAGTATTCTGGGGTAGATCCCATCAGGCCCTGGGGACTTATCTACCTTAATGCTTTGCAAGACGCCCAACACCTCCTCCTTTTTGATAATGAGAAGACTATCTACACTCCCTTCCCTAGGCTCATCATCCACCAAGTCCTTCTCTTTGGTGAATACTGATGCAAAGTACTCATTTAGTACCTCACCCATTTCCTCTGGCTCCACACATAGATTCCCTTCTCTGTCCTTGAGTGGGCCAACCCTTTCCCTAGTTACCCTCTTGCTCTTTATATACGTATAAAAAGCCTTGGGATTTTCCTTAATCCTGTTTGCCAATGACTTTTCATGACCCCTTTTAGCCCTCCTGACTCCTTGCTTAAGTTCCTTCCTACTGTCTTTATATTCCTCAAGGGATTTGTCTGTTCCTAGCCTTCCAGCCCTTACGAATGCTTCCTTTTCGATCATCTCATTAGATCATCTCGCAATCTTCTAAACTGGAGGGAATACAAGCCAAGTCTATTTTTTTTATTTGTTCATGGGATCTGAGCATTGCTGACTAGGCCAGCATTTATTGCCCATCCCTAATTGCCCTTGAGAAGGTGGTGGTGAGCCTGTCCTCATAATTTAACCCTTTCAGCAAGCTCTGACCCTCAGTAAGCTGTGCACTGTGTCTAAGAGATGGGCCCAAACCTCCAAGAGAAAGATTGAAGCCTGTCTCGCTATCTCAAGGTCCCAATCAGGGTTTCAGAATTGTTCCACATTTTTAGCGGATCAAACAAGTATATAAAAGTTCTCCTAATGGGGATGTGTGACTAAAATAGAATATTTACTGACTGGATTCCCAAAAGTCAGACTGGAGGATTCTGATCCACTCTGTTATCCCAGTTACTAGCGTCAGAGATCCTTCACTTCATTATCTGGAGTAACAGGCACATGCAGAGTGCACTCCAAATTAAACAGATAAACCAACACAAACTAATGCATGTCTGATTCATCCCTGCGCCTGCTGAACTCCCTCACGGGCTGACAGGGGAAGGTCTAGATATTCCTAACAAAAGTCATTCTTTCTCATGGTTTCATCCCAAATTATGACCTCAGAGGCCACAACTGATCAGCACAATCAATGGCCGATGATGAAGTCATACAGCACGTGACCACGTCCTAAATTATCACCTCTCAGAACAGAGCAGAGACAACCTTTCAAAAACCAACATCAGCATCAAATCAACCACTACCTCATCATTTATTTCATCTGAAAAACACAAGATGCTCCAGAGCAGCAAACAAAAAGGCAACTCAGCCCATCACGAACATTCCAACCAAAGCTCAATATGGTTATTCCATCATGGACTTGGAGCAGAAACTGGGTACACTATGAGGACCTGACTCCCCAAAGCCTGTCCACCATCTACAAGGTACAAGTCAGGAGTGTGATGGAATACTGTCCACTTGCCTGCATGGGTGCAGCTCCAACAACACTCAAGAAACTTGACACCATCCAGGACAAAGCAGCCCGTTTGATTGGCACACCATCTACAAACATTCACTCCCTCCACCACCAACACACAGTGACAGCAGTGTGTACCATTTACAAGATGCACTGCAGCAACTCACCAAGGCTCCTTCCACAGCACCTTCCAAACCCGTGACCTCTACCACCCCAGAACAGGGTTGTCCAACCTTTTCAGGCGGAGGGCCACTGTTACGACCCGGTGAGAAAGACGTCACGGGTTCCATTTCAACCTTCACCTGGTCTTACTGTAACAGGGTTTAATTTTAAACACACTGTGTTTTTAGCTCCCCCTTTGTGAATCCTTGTTCACAGCTTTCCAATTAAATTGGCAAAGAAACCAGCACAACAGGCTTTTTCAGATTTAAAGAAGAAAAGTGAAATTTTATTAAACTTAAACTCTAATTCGGTTGATGCCTACAGATACATGACACGCCCACGCTAGCATGCATACACGATACACACATGCAAATAGAGACAGAAAAGAGCTGAAGAAAAATAAAGTGGAAAAGTTTGAGGCAATATCTGAAGAGTTTTTGTTACAGCTCTTCGAGCTCACTGTAGAGTCCTTGATTGTAGATAGATCTTGCTTTCTGTTGAGATCCAGTATTCTTCTTAAACCGTGTTCTCTTTAGGAGACTTTTCTCTCTTGGGGTTCATGTGTCTTCAGTGGATTCAGAGGCTTGTGAGAAAGAGATGGGAGCAGACAGGAGCGATCTTCTCAGTCCAGGAGCAAACAGACTTTCTCAAGAGTTCAAACTGTTTGTACAGTTCAAAAAAACCCAGGTTGCCAAGCAGGTTAGTCATGTGACTAACTGGTCTGACCACGTCTTTGGTTGCATCACCTTAGAAGTCTCTGGAATGCTCCTCTTACACACAATACCTGGTGATCAAGGTCCATTGTGGGCTGAATGTGTCAGAGAATGGTCCTTTGTCCAGCCAAGCAGTGTCTGTTAATATGCAAATGTCTTTTCCAGCCACGGCTG
Source organism: Heterodontus francisci (assembly GCF_036365525.1). NCBI lineage: Eukaryota > Metazoa > Chordata > Chondrichthyes > Heterodontiformes > Heterodontidae > Heterodontus > Heterodontus francisci. Next base: position 3,822,808 of record NC_090402.1, on the reverse strand, counting down.
ATCTGTTTAACAAGTCCTTTCTTCACTCCAGTAACAGTTTAAAATCAATGTTCATGACAAAATTAATGTGCCTCATTCTTGGCAGGTGGGGGCCTGGCATGACAACCGCATTACAATTTTTGCTCGGCCGAGGGGGCCGCTGAGTAAATTTCAAAAGATAAAGGCAATAAAAATTTATCTTACTAATAAAAACAACAACAAATGCGCATTTTTGTGAAGAGGCTTTAAATGAGAAGATTAATTTATTGACTTACTTTCTCGTCACTATATTGAAAACTGATTTAGTGACATACCTGACATTGTTTTTGCTTTAATAAGGAGTCAGTCTCTGCCCACAATTGATGCAGCGATGTAAAGTATTCTGGAGAGATGTCCATCTGTCAGGAGAGACCTTGGTCTCTCTCCCCCCCTCTCCCCACGCTGTGTGTGTGTGACGTGTTCTGTCATCCCTCCCCTCCCTCCCCTGTAGGACTAGGAAACACAGATTGAAAGTTTTGTGCAAAAGATGTAGGAGGAATATGAGGAAGCATTTTTTACACAGTGGGTGGTAATGACCTGGAACTTGCTGCCCACAAGGGTGGTGGAAATGGAGACAATCAATGACTTCAAGAGAAAGTTGGATGGTCACCTGAGAGAAATAGACTTGCAGGACTACGGGGATCGAGCCAGGGGAGTGGGACTGAAGCATAACTCCCTGGAGAGCCAGCATGGACTCAATGGACAGAATGGCCTCCTTCTGTGCCGTAAGTAAATTACTCTTTGACTCTCTCTCCCCCCTCTCTCTGTGTCTCTGTTCCCCTCTCTCACTATTCCCCCTCTGTCTCTGTCTCTCCCCCTCACTCCCTCTCTCCCCCCTTTCTCTCTCTCTGTCCCCCACTCTATCTCTGTGCCGCCTCTTGCTCTGTTCCCCCCTTGCTGTCTCTCCCCCTCACTCCCTCTCTCCCCCCTCTCTCTCTCTCTCTGTCCCCCACTCTATCTCTGTGCCGCCTCTTGCTCTGTTCCGCCCCCCTCGCTGTCTCTCCCCCTCACTCCCTCTCTCCCCCCTCTCTCTCTCTCTCTCTCTGTCCCCCACTCTATCTCTGTGCCGCCTCTTGCTCTGTTCCGCCCCCCTCGCTGTCTCTCCCCCTCACTCCCTCTCTCCCCACTCTCTCTCTCTCTCTCTCTCTCTGTCCCCCACTCTATCTCTGTGCCGCCTCTTGCTCTGTTCTGCCCCCCTCGCTGTCTCTCCTCTCTCTCTCACACAGTTGCACAGAGTGGTTTGCTCTTTTAAAGTTCTTTAAAAATCAGTTCTTTTAAAAAGATTGCTGTCAGTTTCAGAGCCAACAGCTGCTGACATTGGGAACAGCTGTTTCCCAACAAATTCGTAGTTTTCCGATGGGATTTAAAAAAAAAGTCTGTTGGGAAACGGCTGTTCCTGATGTCATCGGCTGTCGGCTTTGAAACTGACAATGGTTTTTTTTTTTAAAGAACTTTAAAAGAGGGTTCCACTCTCTGAAACTGTGAGAGTCAGCAGGTGTCAGCTGTGAAACTGACAGTGCAATAGTTTAAAAGCCGGTTCTGACACAGGGAAATTTCTCATCTCCAGTCACGGTGAAGATGAGGAACAGCCCCGGAAACAGCTTACACCCGCGGGCTGGATGGAAATGTTTGGTAGGTCGGATCCTGGACCACAGGCAGTATGTTGGACAATCCTAACCTACAAGATGCACAGCAGCAACGCACTGAGGCTCCTTTGACAGCACCTTCCAAACCCACGACCTCTACCAACTAGAAGGACAACAGCACCACCTGCAAGTTCCCCTCCAAGTCACACACCATCCTGACTTGGAACGAGATCGCCGTTCCTTCACTGTCACTGGGTCAAAATCCTGGAACTCGCTTCCTAACAGCACTGTGGGTGTACCTACCCCACATGGACTGCAGCGGTTCAAGAAGGCAGCTCACCACCACCTTCTCAAGGGCAATTAGGGATGGGCAACAAATGCTGGCTTAGCCAGCGATGCCCAAGTCCCAGGAACAAATAATAAAAAAGATGATCCTTGAACCCAAGGATTCTTAGATCTAAGATCTGCTAATATAGATATTAAGATCCCTCTGATTAAATATAGATTCACTCAAACCTTCGAATGAAGTCTCCATCAGACCTAGTCATAATCTAGCTGATTTATAATGGAACAGGACAGGACAAGAACCCAAAGGACAGAAAGAGTATTCTATGGTAACTTGACTTTTCCTACAATGTTCTGTGATCTTGGAGAAAAGTAAGCAGGCATTACAGAAACACATGGTTATTACAGACCATTCCTCCCAACCCAGCATTCCAGCATCGATCCAGTCTTAACCACATCAAAATGACAGTGGCCTCGAGCTCCCACATTTCCATTCTTCTCCTGCTGACTAACAGACCAAGGAAACCATTACAAATCTAATGCTGTTATTTCCTTTCAAATTACTCTTACAGCTCTTTGCTGCCACCTCCTCACAAATTTACTCTCCCCACCTTACTGAGAATACTGACTTGGCTCAGTGCATCGTTCTCTTCCCTCGAGTCCGGAATACACAGGCTCAAATCCCACTCCAGAGACTTGAGCCAATGACACTCCCAGTGCCCTCCCTCAGTACTGACCCTCCGACACTGCAGCGCTCCCTCAGTACTGACCCTCCGACAGTGCAGCGCTCCCTCAGTACTGACCCTCCGACAGTGCAGCACTCCCTCAGTACTGACCCTCCGACAGTGCAGCGCTCCCTCAGTACTGACCCTCCGACACTGCAGCCCTCCCTCAGTACTGACCCTCCGACAGTGCAGCACTCCCTCAGCACTGACCCTCCGACACTGCAGCGCTCCCTCAGTACTGACCCTCCGACAGTGCAGCACTCCCTCAGCACTGACCCTCCGACACTGCAGCGCTCCCTCAGTACTGTCCCTCCGACAGTGCAGCACTCCCTCAGCACCGACCCTCCGACAGGGCAGCACTCCCTCAGCACCGACCCTCCGACAGGGCAGCGCTCCCTCAGCACTGACCCTCCGACACTGCAGCGCTCCCTCAGTACTGACCCTCCGACAGCACAGCACTCCCTCAGTACTGACCCTCCGACAGCACAGCACTCCCTCAGCACCGACCCTCCGACAGGGCAGCGCTCCCTCAGCACTGACCCTCTGACAGTGCAGCACTCCCTCAGTACTGACCCTCCGACAGTGCAGCGTTCCCTCAGTACTGACCCTCCAACAGGGCAGCACTCCCTCAGTACTGACCCTCCGGCAGTGCAGCGCTCCCTCACTACTGACCCTCCAACAGCACAGCACTCCCTCAGTACTGACTCTCCGACAGTGCAGCGCTCCCTCACTACTGACCCTCTGACAGTGCAGCACTCCCTCAGTACTGACCCTCCGACAGTGCAGCGCTCCCTCAGTACTGACCCTCCGACAGTGCCGCACTCCTCAGTACTGACCCTCTGACAGTGCAGCGCTCCCTCACTGCTGACCCTCTGACAGTGCAGCACTCCTCAATACTGACCCTCCGACACTGCAGTGCTCCCTCAGTACTGACCCTCTGACACTGCAATGCTTCCTCAGTACTGACCCTCCGACACTGCAGCGCTCCCTTAGTACTGACCCTCCGACACTGCAGCGCTCCCTTAGTACTGACCCTCCGACACTGCAGCACTCCCTCAGCCCTGACCCTCCGACACTGCAGCACTCCCTCAGCACTGACCCTCCAACAGTGCTGCGCTCCCTCAGCACTGTCCCTCCGACAGTGCAGCACTCCCTCAGCACTGTCCCTCTGACAGTGCAGCACTCCTCAATACTGACAGTCTGACAGTGCAGCACTCCCTCGGTACTGCACTGGGAGCGTCAGTCTGGATAAAGTGCGGTTCAATACTTCAGCTCCTACCCACATTCCAACAACAATAACTTGTATTTCCTTAGCGCCTTTAACATTGTAAAACGTCCCAACGTGATTCACAGGAGCGGTTATCAAAGTTTGACACCAAGCCACATAAGGAGATATTAGAACAGGTTCCTAAAAGTTTGGTCAAATAGTTTGGTTTTAAGCAGCATCTTAAAGGAGGAGAGAGAGGTGCAGATGTTCAGGGAGGGAATTCCAGAGCTTAGGGCCTCAGCAGCTCAAGGCACGGCCACCAATGGTGAAGCAAATAAAATCAGGGATTCTCAAGAGGTGAGAATTGGAGGAGTGCAGAGGGAGTTGGTGGGGTTTTGTCACTCTGATGACTCTCTCCATCTCTAACAGTCTCTCCGTCATGAAGGAGATTTTACCAAGCCATCTATCCAACTGTTGTTTCTGCATCCGTGAGGAACCACTGTCCTTCCCGGGAACAGAACACTAATTTCCTGTTTGGAGGAGTGATTTGAGAATTCTGTATAAATTGTTGCAAGATGGGAATGTTATAGTTGGCACATTCTGGTCACCTGTACAAGGGCCAAGGCCCCAGCGTATTATCCCAGAAACTGGAATGTTCAACAATCCTGGATCTTTAATACAGGAGCCTCTGCTGATCCTCCTCAGCATGTGGAACAAGAATTTTCCCCATTCAGTGTGCAGTGTCCAGGACACACGCTGAGTGTCTCCTGAAGGAACTCAGTTGTTCAGTGTGTTGAAGCCTCGAGTCCCACCTTGTGTGAGAAACTTGAGTTTCGCTGCAATGAATTTGAAACACAATATCCTCATTCCTTTTGACTTTCACATAAGAGACCCCTCTGCAATTAAACAGGGTGGAAACCTTTGAGATATTAGCAATTACCATTAAGTTGACAGAATCATAGAATCTTACAGCACAGAAAGAGGCCATTCAGCCCATCATGACTGGATCTTCTCTTTGAAGACTCTCCAGTTAATCCCAAACACCCACTCTTTCCCATTGCCCTGTACAGGAAGCACATTCCAGATCACAACTCACTGCATTAAAAAAAACATTCTCCTCACCTCCCTATTTGGTTTATTCATTGACATCTCCCTCCAATGCTCACGGCTCACTGTCTGAAGCACACATCCTGCTTAAGTTTAAATGATCTCTGCCTTATCAGTGTTCATTCCTCATGTGTCAGCCTAGATGCTGAGACATTCAACTAAGGTGGGTATCACACAGAGCCCAGTCCAGTTCCCACCCGATGCCCACATGTCTCATTTGATAATGATATAAAGCAGCAACATTCGATTCATTGACCTCTGTGATTATCTGTGGTGCCCAATTGGCATTCCAACTGTGATCAGACAACTGGGACTAAAGCATAATTCTCTTTATTAATAAACTTGTACTGACACACAGATCTCGGAGAACAGAAAAAAACAATTCTCTGCTGGACAACACAGGCTGAATTTTCAGCTGCACACAGCTGAGTGCAGCAGACAGTATAGGATAACACAACACAAAATCTCACTTCATTTTATCTTCTGCCAAGAAGGGAACAATGGCAGAATAATGAACAGCTCTGTCCAAAGCACAACATGAAAAACCAAGTTTAAGGCAGGCACATGGTAACATTTTGTTTTTAAAAAAAGGCCCGTCATGCTCTGAAATTATTGAACTCAATGTTCAGTCCGGCAGGCTGTAGTGTGCCTAATCAGTAAATGAGATGCTGTTCCTCGAGCTTGCGTTGATGTTCACTGGAACACTGCAGCAATCCCAGGACAGAGATGTGGGCATGAGAGCAGGGGGGAGTGTTGAAATGGTGAGCAACAGGAAGATCGGGGTCCTGCTTTCGGACTGAGTAGAGGTGTTCCGCAAAGCAGTCACTCAATCTACATTTGGTCTCCCCAATGTAGAGAAGACCACATTGTGAGCAGCGAATACAGTATACTACATTGAAAGAAGTACAAGTAAATCGCTGCTTCACCTGAAAGGAGTGTTTGGGGCCTTGGATAGTGAAGAGAGAGGAGGTAAATGGGCAGGTATTACACCTCCTGCAATTGCAGGGGAAGGTGCTGTGGGAAGGGGATGAGGTGTTGGCGGTAATGGAGGAGTGGACCAGGGTATCGCGGAGGGAACAATCCCTTCGGAATGCTGACAGGGGAGGGGAAGATGTGTTTGGTAGTGGCATCACGCTGGAGGTGGCAGAAATGGCGGAGGATGATCCTTTGGATATGGAGGCTGATGGGGTGGAAAGTGAGGACAAGGGGAACCCTGTCACAGTTCTGGGAGGGAGGGGAAGGGGTGAGGGTACAGTGCGGGAAATGGGTCGGACACAGACCCATCATTTTGCTTTTATATCAGAAATTGAGAACTCTTTTGAAAGAAAAAAGGGATAAAATAAAAGGCTGGAGGATTTCTGTTGTTTGCAGTGTTAAAAAGTGTGTGTGTGAGAATGTGAGTGTGTGAGTGCCTGTGAGTGAGTGAGTGAGTGAGTGTGTGAGAGTGTGTGTATGTGAGAGAGTGTGTAAGCGAATGAGTACGTGAATGAGTGTGAGTGAGTGTGTGGGAGACAGTGTGAGAGTGTGTGAGTGAGTTTGTACGTGAGTCGATGCGAGTGTGTATATGTGTGAGTGAGTGAGTATGTAATTGAGTGTAAGTGTGTCTATCAGTGAATGTGTGAGTGTGAGAGTGAGTGTAAGTGTGTGAGTGCTTGTGAGAGAGTGTGTGTAAGAGTAAGTGAGTGTGTGTGTGTGTGTGTGTGTGTGTGTGTGTGTGTGTGTGTGAGAATGTGAGTGTGTGAATGTAAGTATATGAGTGAGTCTAAGTGTGAAAGCGAGTGTGAGAGTGTGTATGTTAGAGTGAGTGTGTGTGAGCGTAAGTGTGTGAGTAAGTGTGTGTGTGTGAGTATGTGTGAAAGTGAGTGTGAGAGTATGTTGGAGTGAGTGTAAGTGTGTGAGTGTGCATGAGTGTGAGTGTGAGTGTGAGAGTGTGTATGTTCAAGTGAGTGTGCGTGTGTGAGTGATTGTGTGTGAGTCAGTGCTAGCGAGTGAGAGTGTATATGTTATAGTGAGTGTGTGTGAGTGTGAATTTGGTGCTGTTGCCTCGACACTATCCCAGCCTCCAGTATTAAACCCTTTGTAGTCCTTCGTTTAATTAACATTTTGACTACAAGTATTTCAATCCTTGTTTTAACTTTTAAAAAGGTGATTGTTTTCAGTTCTGTTGATTTAGAGATTTACATCAGTAAAGACATAGCAAAGGAAAGGTGAAGATCGCCTGGAAGATACTGGGTAGTTTTGAGTTTGTGCTGTCCTCACATCAAACAGGTAAGTATTGTTTGAGCAATTGTGTCAATCTGTATTCACCTGAACTGTATTGGAATAATTGAAGTTAATTAACCTGAGTTTGCAGACCCAGTGTAATTGATATTCACTAACCTGAGTTTGCAGATCCAGTGCAATTGATGTTAACTAACCTGTGTTTGCAGATCCAGTGTAATTGATGTTCACTAACCTGAGTTTGCAGACCCAGTGTAATTGAAGTTAACTAACCTGAGTTTGCAGATCCAGTATAATTGATGTTAACTAACCTGAGATTGCAGATCCAGTGTAATTGATGTTAACTAACCTGAGTTTGCAGATCCAGTGTAATTGATGTTAACTAACCTGAGTTTGCAGACCCAGTGTAATTGATGTTCACTAACCTGAGTTTGCAGATCCAGTGTAATTGAAGTGAACTAACCTGAGTTTGCAGACCCAGTGTAATTGATGTTCACTAACCTGAGTTTGCAGATCCAGTGTAATTGAAGTTAATTAACCTGAGTTTGCAGATCCAGTGTAATTGATGTTCACTAACCTGAGTTTGCAGACCCAGTGTAATTGAAGTGAACTAACCTGAGTTTGCAGACCCAGTGTAATTGATGTTCACTAACCTGAGTTTGCAGATCCAGTGTAATTGATGTTCACTAACCTGAGTTTGCAGATCCAGTGTAATTGAAGTTAATTAACCTGAGTTTGCAGATCCAGTGTAATTGAAGTGAACTAACCTGAGTTTGCAGACCCAGTGTAATTGAAGTGAACTAACCTGAGTTTGCAGATCCAGTGTAATTGAAGTGAACTAACCTGAGTTTGCAGACCCAGTGTAATTGAAGTGAACTAACCTGAGTTTGCAGATCCAGTGTAATTGAAGTGAACTAACCTGAGTTTGCAGATCCAGTGTAATTGATGTTCACTAACCTGTGTTTGCAGATCCAGTGTAATTGATGTTCACTAACCTGAGTTTGCAGATCCAGTGTAATTGAAGTGAACTAACCTGAGTTTGCAGATCCAGTGTAATTGATGTTCACTAACCTGTGTTTGCAGATCCAGTGTAATTGATATTCACTAACCTGAGTTTGCAGATCCAGTGCAATTGATGTTAACTAACCTGTGTTTGCAGATCCAGTGTAATTGATGTTCACTAACCTGAGTTTGCAGACCCAGTGTAATTGAAGTTAACTAACCTGAGTTTGCAGATCCAGTATAATTGATGTTAACTAACCTGAGATTGCAGATCCAGTGTAATTGATGTTAACTAACCTGAGTTTGCAGATCCAGTGTAATTGATGTTAACTAACCTGAGTTTGCAGACCCAGTGTAATTGATGTTCACTAACCTGAGTTTGCAGATCCAGTGTAATTGAAGTGAACTAACCTGAGTTTGCAGACCCAGTGTAATTGATGTTCACTAACCTGAGTTTGCAGATCCAGTGTAATTGAAGTTAATTAACCTGAGTTTGCAGATCCAGTGTAATTGATGTTCACTAACCTGAGTTTGCAGACCCAGTGTAATTGAAGTGAACTAACCTGAGTTTGCAGACCCAGTGTAATTGATGTTCACTAACCTGAGATTGCAGATCCAGTGTAATTGATGTTCACTAACCTGAGTTTGCAGATCCAGTGTAATTGAAGTTAATTAACCTGAGTTTGCAGATCCAGTGTAATTGAAGTGAACTAACCTGAGTTTGCAGACCCAGTGTAATTGAAGTGAACTAACCTGAGTTTGCAGATCCAGTGTAATTGAAGTGAACTAACCTGAGTTTGCAGACCCAGTGTAATTGAAGTGAACTAACCTGAGTTTGCAGATCCAGTGTAATTGAAGTGAACTAACCTGAGTTTGCAGATCCAGTGTAATTGATGTTCACGAACCTGTGTTTGCAGATCCAGTGTAATTGATGTTCACTAACCTGAGTTTGCAGATCCAGTGTAATTGAAGTGAACTAACCTGAGTTTGCAGATCCAGTGTAATTGATGTTCACTAACCTGTGTTTGCAGATCCAGTGTAATTGATGTTCACTAACCTGAGTTTGCAGACCCAGTGTAATTGAAGTGAACTAACCTGAGTTTGCAGACCCAGTGTAATTGAAGTGAACTAACCTGAGTTTGCAGACCCAGTGTAATTGATGTTAACTAACCTGAGTTTGCAGATCCAGTGTAATTGATGTTAACTAACCTGAGTTTGCAGATCCAGTGTAATTGAAGTTAACTAACCTGTGTTTGCAAACCCAGTGTAATTGATGTTAACTAACCTGTGTTTGCAGATCCAGTGTAATTGAAGTTAACTAACCTGAGTTTGCAGATCCAGTGTAATTGAAGTTAACTAACCTGAGATTGCAGATCCAGTGTAATTGAAGTTAACTAACCTGAGTTTGCAGACCCAGTGTAATTGAAGTTAACTAACCTGTGTTTGCAGACCAATGTAATTGAAGTTAACTAACCTGTGTTTGCAGATCCAGTGTAATTGAAGTTAACTAACCTGAGTTTGCAGATCCAGTGTAATTGAAGTTAACTAACCTGAGTTTGCAGACCCAGTGTAATTGAAGTTAACTAACCTGTGTTTGCAGACCCAGTGTAATTGAAGTTAACTAACCTGAGTTTGCAGACCCAGTGTAATTGAAGTTAACTAACCTGAGTTTGCAGATCCAGTGTAATTGAAGGTAACTAACCTGAGATTGCAGATCCAGTGTAATTGAAGTTAACTAACCTGAGTTTGCAGATCCAGTGTAATTGAAGTTAACTAACCTGAGATTGCAGATCCAGTGTAATTGAAGTTAACTAACCTGAGTTTGCAGACCCAGTGTAATTGAAGTTAACTAACCTGTGTTTGCAGACCCAGTGTAATTGAAGTTAACTAACCTGTGTTTGCAGATCCAGTGTAATTGAAGTTAACTAACCTGTGTTTGCAGATCCAGTGTAATTGAAGTTAACTAACCTGAGTTTGCAGATCCAGTGTAATTGAAGTTAACTAACCTGTGTTTGCAGACCCAGTGTAATTGAAGTTAACTAACCTGAGTTTGCAGACCCAGTGTAATTGAAGTTAACTAACCTGAGATTGCAGATCCAGTGTAATTGAAGTTAACTAACCTGTGTTTGCAGACCCAGTGTAATTGAAGTTAACTAACCTGTGTTTGCAGATCCAGCGTAATTGAAGTTAACTAACCTGAGATTGCAGATCCAGTGTAATTGAAGTTAACTAACCTGTGTTTGCAGACCCAGTGTAATTGAAGTTAACTAACCTGAGTTTGCAGACCCAGTGTAATTGAAGTTAACTAACCTGAGATTGCAGATCCAGTGTAATTGAAGTTAACTAACCTGTGTTTGCAGACCCAGTGTAATTGAAGTTAACTAACCTGAGTTTGCAGATCCAGTGTAATTGAAGTTAACTAACCTGTGTTTGCAGACCCAGTGTAATTGAAGTTAACTAACCTGAGTTTGCAGACCCAGTGTAATTGATGTTAACTAACCTGAGTTTGCAGATCCAGTGTAATTGATGTTCACTAACCTGAGTTTGCAGATCCAGTGTAATTGAAGTTAACTAACCTGTGTTTGCAGACCCAGTGTAATTGAAGTTAACTAACCTGAGTTTGCAGATCCAGTGTAATTGAAGTTAACTAACCTGTGTTTGCAGACCCAGTGTAATTGAAGTTAACTAACCTGTGTTTGCAGACCCAGTGTAATTGAAGTTAACTAACCTGTGTTTGCAGATCCAGTGTAATTGAAGTTAACTAACCTGAGTTTGCAGATCCAGTGTAATTGAAGTTAACTAACCTGAGTTTGCAGACCCAGTGTAATTGAAGTTAACTAACCTGTGTTTGCAGACCCAGTGTAATTGAAGTTAACTAACCTGAGTTTGCAGACCCAGTGTAATTGAAGTTAACTAACCTGAGTTTGCAGATCCAGTGTAATTGAAGGTAACTAACCTGAGATTGCAGATCCAGTGTAATTGAAGTTAACTAACCTGAGATTGCAGATCCAGTGTAATTGAAGTTAACTAACCTGAGTTTGCAGACCCAGTGTAATTGAAGTTAACTAACCTGTGTTTGCAGACCCAGTGTAATTGAAGTTAACTAACCTGTGTTTGCAGATCCAGTGTAATTGAAGTTAACTAACCTGTGTTTGCAGATCCAGTGTAATTGAAGTTAACTAACCTGTGTTTGCAGACCCAGTGTAATTGAAGTTAACTAACCTGTGTTTGCAGACCCAGTGTAATTGAAGTTAACTAACCTGAGTTTGCAGACCCAGTGTAATTGAAGTTAACTAACCTGAGATTGCAGATCCAGTGTAATTGAAGTTAACTAACCTGAGATTGCAGACCCAGTGTAATTGAAGTTAACTAACCTGTGTTTGCAGATCCAGTGTAATTGAAGTTAACTAACCTGAGTTTGCAGACCCAGTGTAATTGATGTTAACTAACCTGAGTTTGCAGATCCAGTGTAATTGATGTTCACTAACCTGAGTTTGCAGATCCAGTGTAATTGAAGTTAACTAACCTGTGTTTGCAGACCCAGTGTAATTGAAGTTAACTAACCTGAGTTTGCAGATCCAGTGTAATTGATGTTAACTAACCTGTGTTTGCAGACCCAGTGTAATTGATGTTCACTAACCTGTGTTTGCAGACCCAGTGTAATTGATGTTCACTAACCTGAGTTTGCAGACCCAGTGTAATTGATGTTCACTAACCTGAGTTTGCAGATCCAGTGTAATTGAAGTTAACTAACCTGTGTTTGCAGACCCAGTGTAATTGAAGTTAACTAACCTGTGTTTGCAGATCCAGTGTAATTGAAGTTAACTAACCTGTGTTTGCAGATCCAGTGTAATTGAAGTTAACTAACCTGTGTTTGCAGACCCAGTGTAATTGAAGTTAACTAACCTGTGTTTGCAGACCCAGTGTAATTGAAGTTAACTAACCTGAGTTTGCAGACCCAGTGTAATTGAAGTTAACTAACCTGAGATTGCAGATCCAGTGTAATTGAAGTTAACTAACCTGAGATTGCAGACCCAGTGTAATTGAAGTTAACTAACCTGTGTTTGCAGATCCAGTGTAATTGAAGTTAACTAACCTGAGTTTGCAGACCCAGTGTAATTGATGTTAACTAACCTGAGTTTGCAGATCCAGTGTAATTGATGTTCACTAACCTGAGTTTGCAGATCCAGTGTAATTGAAGTTAACTAACCTGTGTTTGCAGACCCAGTGTAATTGAAGTTAACTAACCTGAGTTTGCAGATCCAGTGTAATTGAAGTTAACTAACCTGAGATTGCAGACCCAGTGTAATTGAAGTTAACTAACCTGTGTTTGCAGATCCAGTGTAATTGAAGTTAACTAACCTGAGTTTGCAGACCCAGTGTAATTGATGTTAACTAACCTGAGTTTGCAGATCCAGTGTAATTGATGTTCACTAACCTGAGTTTGCAGATCCAGTGTAATTGATGTTAACTAACCTGTGTTTGCAGACCCAGTGTAATTGATGTTCACTAACCTGTGTTTGCAGACCCAGTGTAATTGATGTTCACTAACCTGAGTTTGCAGACCCAGTGTAATTGATGTTCACTAACCTGTGTTTGCAGACCCAGTGTAATTGATGTTAACTAACCTGAGTTTGCAGATCCAGTGTGATTGATGTTAACTAACCTGTGTTTGCAGACCCAGTGTAATTGATGTTCACTAACCTGTGTTTGCAGACCCAGTGTAATTGATGTTAACTAACCTGAGTTTGCAGATCCAGTGTGATTGATGTTAACTAACCTGTGTTTGCAGATCCAGTGTAATTGATGTTAACTAACCTGAGTTTGCAGATCCAGTGTAATTGATGTTCACTAACCTGAGTTTGCAGATCCAGTGTAATTGAAGTTAACTAACCTGTGTTTGCAGACCCAGTGTAATTGAAGTTAACTAACCTGAGTTTGCAGATCCAGTGTAATTGATGTTCACTAACCTGTGTTTGCAGACCCAGTGTAATTGATGTTCACTAACCTGAGTTTGCAGACCCAGTGTAATTGATGTTAACTAACCTGTGTTTGCAGACCCAGTGTAATTGATGTTAACTAACCTGAGTTTGCAGATCCAGTGTAATTGATGTTCACTAACCTGAGTTTGCAGATCCAGTGTAATTGAAGTTAACTAACCTGTGTTTGCAGACCCAGTGTAATTGAAGTTAACTAACCTGAGTTTGCAGATCCAGTGTAATTGATGTTAACTAACCTGTGTTTGCAGACCCAGTGTAATTGATGTTCACTAACCTGTGTTTGCAGACCCAGTGTAATTGATGTTCACTAACCTGAGTTTGCAGACCCAGTGTAATTGATATTCACTAACCTGTGTTTGCAGACCCAGTGTAATTGATGTTAACTAACCTGAGTTTGCAGATCCAGTGTGATTGATGTTAACTAACCTGAGTTTGCAGATCCAGTGTAATTGATGTTCACTAACCTGAGTTTGCAGATCCAGTGTAATTGAAGTTAACTAACCTGTGTTTGCAGACCCAGTGTAATTGAAGTTAACTAACCTGAGTTTGCAGATCCAGTGTAATTGATGTTAACTAACCTGTGTTTGCAGACCCAGTGTAATTGATGTTCACTAACCTGAGTTTGCAGATCCAGTGTAATTGATGTTAACTAACCTGAGTTTGCAGACCCAGTGTAATTGATGTTAACTAACCTGTGTTTGCAGACCCAGTGTAATTGAAGTTAACTAACCTGTGTTTGCAGACCCAGTGTAATTGATGTTAACTAACCTGTGTTTGCAGACCCAGTGTAATTGATGTTAACTAACCTGTGTTTGCAGACCCAGTGTAATTGATGTTCACTAACCTGTGTTTGCAGACCCAGTGTAATTGATGTTCACTAACCTGAGTTTGCAGACCCAGTGTAATTGATATTCACTAACCTGTGTTTGCAGACCCAGTGTAATTGATGTTAACTAACCTGAGTTTGCAGATCCAGTGTGATTGATGTTAACTAACCTGAGTTTGCAGATCCAGTGTAATTGAAGTTAACTAACCTGTGTTTGCAGACCCAGTGTAATTGAAGTTAACTAACCTGAGTTTGCAGATCCAGTGTAATTGATGTTAACTAACCTGTGTTTGCAGACCCAGTGTAATTGATGTTCACTAACCTGAGTTTGCAGACCCAGTGTAATTGATGTTAACTAACCTGTGTTTGCAGACCCAGTGTAATTGATGTTAACTAACCTGAGTTTGCAGACCCAGTGTAATTGATGTTAACTAACCTGTGTTTGCAGACCCAGTGTAATTGATGTTAACTAACCTGAGTTTGCAGATCCAGTGTAATTGATGTTAACTAACCTGTGTTTGCAGACCCAGTGTAATTGATGTTAACTAACCTGTGTTTGCAGACCCAGTGTAATTGATGTTAACTAACCTGAGTTTGCAGATCCAGTGTAATTGATGTTAACTAACCTGTGTTTGCAGATCCAGTGTAATTGATGTTCACTAACCTGAGTTTGCAGACCCAGTGTAATTGATGTTAACTAACCTGTGTTTGCAGACCCAGTGTAATTGATGTTAACTAACCTGTGTTTGCAGACCCAGTGTAATTGATGTTAACTAACCTGAGTTTGCAGACCCAGTGTCTGATCAAATTATCAAATGATCAATATTGTGTTTGTGCTTGGCCACCACAGACAGCTGATTAAATACCTGGTGTGAACAGGGAATGAATCACTTAAACAGTATCAGAGTTGTTGAGTTGGAAAAAAGATGACTGGAGTTATGAGAGACTGTGACTGCAGTTAATATTCCGGAATGTCTGGCTAAATACCTGACATTAATGAAGTCCACTTAAGATTGTGCCTCCAAATCCCAGAAGATTTAAGGTAGTCGCATTTTGTCTCATTAATTTGCTTAATTATTAAAGACATTCACCAGTTAATTCAGCCTGGAAACCGGAATCTAGTGATTGTGAACCCCAGGTTAAAATACTTTTTATGCTTCCACTAAAGAATGAATGAAATAAAGAGTGGTTAAACACATCTCTCAACTATGAACTAAGATTGTGTTGTTTAGTGAACAATATCAAGAGTTTTAATGTGGTCAGTCAGTTAGATTCCTGCTTGTTTTAGCAGATTTTCAAATTCGAGTGGGATAAGTTTTTTACAATTTTGGATCCCTTGCACTGATTGTGTTGTGGAATGTGCCTGCGGGACTGCTACTTAAAGCAGCAGTTAGAAATTGGGAACTGTTTGGAAATGTTCGGAAATTGGATCAAACAATTCAGAAAAGTCAACAAGACATGCCGAGACCAATTTAGACTGAAATTCGTTTGACAGAACGTATACCCATTTGATCAGGAAAATGGTATCTGCCACTTTAATTGTCTCCTGATCTTTGTACAAGTTTTATTTTGCATTAATTAGATTGCAGCAGTTTATAAATTCACAGGGAGTGTTTTATCTACACAGAGTTCAAAGACAAAAGGAGGGAATGGCAGTTCAGAGAATTACAGTTACAGGATAATGTCTTGTTTTAAATTGGTTAGGAGCTTTCAAATCTGATTTATTAAATTTTATTTGCATACAGCATGTCTGAAACTGTTGACTCCACTCTCAAGCTTTTCATCCAAGATTTGTTCAGCCAAGACAGTAGTTAACCCCTTATATGTATTCTCAAAGTCACCAAGAATTCAACACCAGATGTTCAGCTCTGCTTGAATATTTACAAATGACAATGTTGCAAAGTTGCAGAGATAAATGGAAAGACATCAAGAGTTTTTCACTTTTCAGTACTCAAGTTGAGTATCTCTCGATTTGACAGTTTTGATTGAATAACATGTACAGACAGCAGAAGCATATCAGCAAGTGTTTCAGCATGATGACAAAAAGTAGCTCACAATCTCAGAGGTCCAGTTTGACCATTCAGCTGAAAAGGGGTAGTGGTGGAGGGGTGACGAAGGGGGAATCATGCCATGCCGGGTTACCTCCAAAAGAAACTGCAAGCACTCCTACCTCTGCTGTCAATCAACTTAGCCTGGACACTGCCTGAAAGAAAATATCAAAGCAGGGACATACCGTATGGGTACTGCAAGAACAAAATGATCACTCTGTACCTACAATATGACCTGCACTAAACATTGGGAGGGGAGCAAACACAAACTGAACAAAGCAAGAATGGATTACATTAAGTGTGATAGTTCAAAAAGAAATCCAAGAGTTTCCACAATGCCTGAGTAACCCTGAATACCTGGAGAAGTGATTTACACATGACACATCCAAGGTTGCAGGCCTTGCAGCCATCTCTCTGTCTCAAGTTTCCAGCCCCAGCTCTCTCTGTACCCCTGGGAGAATCACATCAATGATGTAAGGAATAGGCCAGAGTTCCGAATTACATCACTGTGTGGAATGGTGAGGAATGACCCTCATCAAATATTCCATTTACTAATCTCAGAAGTGCAGAGTAGTATGTTGCACTGTTACCATTGACTTACTCAATTCCGGAACACTCCGCCAGTGACTCCATCCGGAACACATAGCTGATCAATTCCCAAGGCATTTTCCATACCAGTGCAGGCAGTTCTCCTATGTTCTGGTCATCCTTTATCCTTCAACCAACACGACCAAAGCAGAATAACTGGGGGGCACCTCACTGCTGTTTATAGGCAACTTGCTGTTTACTAATCAGCTGCTAACTTCATTGACAAATCAACAGCAAGTGCATTTCAAAAGTACTTCACTGATTGGATGTGAAATGCTTTGTGATGTCCAAATATAATGCAATTCTTTCGTATCTTCCGCCTGTGAAGGACTAAAAGGATAAGACTCATTCTGAGGAAAATTTACCATCAATGGGAGAATCCTAACACACACACACATCGGTATTAGTTTGATTACAACTAAAACCTGTTCCATCATTTACTGAGCTCAAGGTTAAGCAAACCCACTGAAAAGCTCCAGTTCTTAAATATTACAAAAGAACAAATCAGTCCCATTACTGCCATCTCTCAGTCAGTGTCTCTGGAACCCGTACCCCAGTGAGAGTCAGTGTGTGTGGAACCCGTACCCCAGTGAGAGTCAGTGTGTGTGGGACCCGTACCCCAGTGAGAATCAGTGTGTGTGGGACCCGTACCCCAGTGAGAGTCAGTGTGTGTGGGACCCGTACCCCAGTGATAGTCAGTGTGTGTGGAACCCGTACCCCAGTGAGAGTCAGTGTCTCTGGAACCCGGACCCCAGTGAGAGTCAGTGTGCATGGAACCCGTACCCCAGTGAGAGTCAGTGTGTGTGGAACCCGTACCCCAGTGAGAGTCAGTGTGTGTGGAACCCGTACCCCAGTGAGAGTCAGTGTGTGTGGAACCCGTACCCCAGTGAGTGTCAGTGTGTGTGGGACCCGTACCCCAGTGAGAGTCAGTGTGCGTGGAACCCGTACCCCAGTGAGAGTCAGTGTGTGTGGAACCCGTACCCCAGTGAGTGTCAGTGTGTGTGGGACCCGTACCCCAGTGAGAGTCAGTGTGTGTGGAACCCGTACCCCAGTGAGAATCAGTGTGTGTGGAACCCGTACCCCAGTGATAGTGAGTGTGTGTGGGACCCGTACCCCAGTGATAGTCAGTGTGTGTGGAACCCGTACCCCAGTGAGAGTCAGTGTCTCTGGAACCCGTACCCCAGTGAGAGTCCGTGTGCGTGGGACCCGTACCCCAGTGAGAGTCAGTGTGTGTGGGACCCGTACCCCAGTGAGAGTCAGTGTCTCTGGAACCCGTACCCCAGTGAGAGTCAGTGTGTGTGGAACCCGTACCCCAGTGAGAGTCAGTGTGTGTGGAACCCGTACCCCAACGAGAGTCAGTGTGTGTGGGACCTGTACCCCACTGAGAGTCAGTGTGTGTGGGATCCGTATCCCAGTGAGAGTCAGTGTGTGTGGGACCCGTATCCCAGTGAGAGTCAGTGTGTGTGGGACCCGTACGTCAGTGAGAGTCAGTGTGTGTGGGACCCGTATCCCAGTGAGAGTCAGTGTGTGTGGGACCCGTACCCCAGTGAGAGTCAGTGTGTGTGGGACCCGTATCCCAGTGAGAGTCAGTGTGTGTGGGACCCGTATCCCAGTGAGAGTCAGTGTGTGTGGGACCCGTACCCCAGTGAGAGTCAGTGTGTGTGGGACCCGTATCCCAGTGAGAGTCAGTGTGTGTGGAACTGTACACCAGTGAGAGTCAGTGTGTGTGGGACCCGTATCCCAGTGAGAGTCAGTGTGTGTGGGACCCGGATCCCAGTGAGAGTCAGTATGTGTGGAACCCGTACCCCAGTGAGTGTCAGTGTGTGTGGGACCCGTACCCCAGTGAGAGTCAGTGTGCATGGAACCCGTACCCCAGTGAGAGTCAGTGTGTGTGGAACCCGTACCCCAGTGAGAGTCAGTGTGCGTGGAACCCGTACCCCAGTGAGAGTCAGTGTGTGTGGAACCCGTACCCCAGTGAGTGTCAGTGTGTGTGGGACCCGTACCCCAGTGAGAGTCAGTGTGTGTGGAACCCGTACCCCAGTGAGAATCAGTGTGTGTGGAACCCGTACCCCAGTGATAGTGAGTGTGTGTGGAACCCGTACCCCAGTGAGAATCAGTGTGTGTGGAACCCGTACCCCAGTGAGTGTCAGTGTGTGTGGAACCCGTACCCCAGTGAGTGTCAGTGTGTGTGGGACCCGTACCCCAGTGAGAGTCAGTGTGTGTGGAACCCGTACCCCAGTGAGAATCAGTGTGTGTGGAACCCGTACCCCAGTGAGAATCAGTGTGTGTGGAACCCGTACCCCAGTGAGAATCAGTGTGTGTGGAACCCGTACCCCAGTGAGTGTCAGTGTGTGTGGGACCCGTACCCCAGTGAGAGTCAGTGTGTGTGGGACCCGTACCCCAGTGATAGTCAGTGTGTGTGGAACCCGTACCCCAGTGAGAGTCAGTGTCTCTGGAACCCGTACCCCAGTGAGAGTCAGTGTGTGTGGAACCCTTATCCCAGGGAGAGTCAGTGTGTGTGGGACCCGTATCCCAGTGAGAGTCAGTGTGTGTGGGACCCGTACCCCAGTGAGAGTCAGTGTGTGTGGGACCTTTACCCCAGTGAGAGTCAGTGTGTGTGGGACCCGTACCCCAGTGAGAGTCAGTGTGTGTGGGACCTGTACCCCAGTGAGAGTCAGTGTGTGTGGGACCCGTACCCCAGTGAGAGTCAGTGTGTGTGGAACCCATACCCCAGTGAGAGTCAGTGTGTGTGGGACCTGTACCCCAGTGAGAGTCAGTGTGTGTGGGACCCGTATCCCAGTGAGAGTCAGTGTGTGTGGGACCCGTATCCCAGTGAGAGTCAGTGTGTGTGGGACCCGTATCCCAGGGAGAGTCAGTGTGTGTGGGACCCGTATCCCAGTGAGAGTCAGTGTGTGTGGGACCCGTACCCCAGTGAGAGTCAGTGTGTGTGGGACCCGTATCCCAGTGAGAGTCAGTGTGTGTGGGACCTGTACCCCAGTGAGAGTCAGTGTGTGTGGGACCCGTACCCCAGTGAGAGTCAAGTGTGTGTGGGACCCGTACCCCAGTGAGAGTGTGTGTGTGTGGAACCCGTACCCCAGTGAGAGTCAAGTGTGTGTGGGACCCGTATCCCAGTGAGAGTCAGTGTGTGTGGGACCCGTACCCCAGTGAGAGTCAAGTGTGTGTGGGACCCGTACCCCAGTGAGAGTCAGTGTGTGTGTGACCCGTACCCCAGTGAGAGTCAGTGTCTCTGGAACCCGTACCCCAGTGAGAGTGTGTGTGTGGAACCCGTACCCCAGTGAGAGTCAGTGTGTGTGGAACCCGTACCCCAGTGAGAGTCAATGTGTGTGGAACCCGTACCCCAGTGAGAGTGTGTGTGTGGGACCCGTACCCCAGTGAGAGTCAGTGTGTGTGGAACCCGTACCCCAGTGAGAGTCAGTGTGTGTGGGACCCGTACCCCAGTGAGAGTCAGTGTGTGTGGAACCCGTACCCCAGTGAGAGTCAGTGTGTGTGGAACCCGTACCCCAGTGAGAGTGTGTGTGTGGGACCCCTACCCCAGTGAGAGTCAGTGTGTGTGGGACCCGTACCCCAGTGAGAGTCAGTGTGTGTGTAATGGGACAGGGATATTGTGAACTAAACAGAACATGACAAAGCAAAGATGAGTATATTTAGAGTTTGTAGTTAAATCTCTGGCAAACTGAAGTGACCGAGCAGTTTTTGCTCATTTCTTCAATTTTGTGTGCGGACATCATTAGAATACAGATTAGTAATGAATAGATTACAGGTTAAATATATAATTTTGAGTATAGACTATTAAGGGATTAGGTTAAAGCTACATTTGCATGTGTGAACTATTAATAGATTAGACATCAGCGGTGTGTGTTCATTGTTGACGGACTGAATCAGTAATCATGTTATGACCAGCTCAGAGTCAGGGAGAGAATGTGTGGCATGCTTGGCTGTCAGACAAGATTCAATCAAGAGATGTTAGGATAACTCGTTCTCAGTCTCAACATTACTGACGCTCTCGTCTCCGCACAGCACAGTGCAAAGGAGATCACTGACATGCACTCTCCAAAACTGAGAGCTGTGTACACAGCAGAAAAATTCATCCACTGTGGACTATTCCAGTGACCTTACTAACCATTGGTGTTCGCATCCTCTTGGAGACGGTCACAGTCTCGTCATTGGGGTTTCAATCTCAGAATCTCCGCTCATTTGCAAGCCAATAACTGATTGCTGTTATCTTGGCTCAGTGGGTAGCTCTTTTGCCTCAGAATCAGACAGTTTTGGAAACAAGCCCCACTCCAAAGACATCAGCACATAAATCTACGCTGACACTTTGCTGCATTGCTGAGGGAGTCTCTCAGATGAGACATTAAACCGAGGCCACGTCAGGCTGCTGTTAAAGGTCCTGTGAACACTGCTCCAAAGAGGAGCTGGGAGATTCTCCCAGCGTCCCAGCCAACATTCCTCCCTCAACATCACTAAAACACATTAACCTACCATTCAACTCAGCGCTGCTTGTGGGATCTTGTTGTGTAAAATGGTTGCGCAGATTTCCTACAAAGCAAAATTCACCGATTTTAAAAGCAAGACATTGTGTGTGGAACAGGTGCAGATGTTTCTGAGCTCTGATAATGTGCAGTTAATGGCAATCGATGGAGCAGAAATGGGTCCATGGCAGTGAGTGTAACGACGACAAGCACACGGTCATAACGACAGAAAAGAAAGACAGGCATTTTTGTAGCACTTTTCACAACCACCGGATGTCTCAAAACGCTTTCCAGCCAATGAAGTACTTTTGAAGCGCAGACACTGTGTAATATAGGAAACACAACAGGTAATTGGCGCACAGCATGATCCCACAAACAGCCAGGACTCTAAGGAGAACTCCCTTGCTCTCCTTCCACCGGAGAGGGCAGTCAGGGCCTCAGATTAACATCAAATCCGAAAGCCATGAACTTCACAGCTGCCTCTCTCATGAAAGAAAGAAAGATTGAATGAAGGACTTTATGGAAATGTACTCACTGCTGGAACAAGGGTACATGGCAGTTAATTTGCATACAGCAAGATCCCACAAACAGTAATGTGCTAATGACCAGATGATCAGTTTTAGGTGTTGGTTGAGGGATAGATACTGGCCAGGAAACCACGGAGAACGTGGCAGTGCTCCTTTCAGATACAGGCTGTGGGATTTTTTACATCCAACTCCGTTTACCATCTCATCTGAAAAATGGCAGGTCTTCGTGAGTCAGGAGGTTGTCAGGTCAAACAGCACTCCAGAGACTGGAGCACAAAAATCCAGGCCGACACTCCGGTGCAGTACTGAGAGAGTGCTGCACTGTCAGAGGGACAGTACTGAGGAAGTGCTGCACTGTTAGAGGGTCAGTATTGAGGGAGTGCTGCACTGTCAGAGGGTCAGTACTGAGGGAGTGCTGCACTGTCGGAGGGACAGTACTGAGGAAGTGCTGCACTGTTAGAGGGTCAGTACTGAGGGAGTGCTGCACTGTCAGAGGGTCAGTACTGAGGGAGTGCTGCACTGTCGGAGGGTCAGTACTGAGGGAGTGCTGCACTGTCGGAGGAGCAGTACAGAGGGAGTGCCACGCTGTCGGAGGGTCAGTACTGAGGGAGTGCTGCGCTGTCGGAGGGTCAGTACTGAGGAAGTGCTGCAGTGTCGGAGGATCAGTACTGAGGGAGTGCTGCAGTGTCGGAGGGTCAGTACTGAGGGAGCGCTGTACTGTCGGAGGTTCAGTACTGAGGGACTGCTGCACTGTCGGAGGGTCAGTACTGAGGGAGCGCTGCACTGTCGGAGGGTCAGTACTGAGGGAGTGCTGCACTGTCGGAGGGTCAGTACTGAGGGAGTGCTGCACTGTCGGAGGGTCAGTACTGAGGGAGTGCTGCAGTGTCGGAGGGTCAGTACTAAGGGAGTGCTGTACTGTCGGAGGGTCAGTACTGAGGGAGTGCTGCAGTGTCGGAGGGTCAGTACTGAGGAAGTGCTGCACTGTTAGAGGGTCAGTACTGAGGGAGTGCTGCACTGTCAGAGGGTCAGTACTGAGGGAGTGCTGCACTGTCGGAGGAGCAGTACAGAGGGTGTGTCGCGCTGTCGGAGGGTCAGTACTGAGGGAGTGCTGCAGTGTCGGAGGGTCAGTACTGAGGGAGTGCTGCAGTGTCGGAGGGTCAGTACTGAGGGAGTGCTGTACTGTTGGAGGGTCAGTACTGAGGGAGTGCTGCACTGTCGGAGGGTCAGCACTGAGGGAGCGCTGCACTGTTGGAGGGTCAGTACTGAGGGAGTGCTGCACTGTCGGGGGGTCAGTACTGAGGGAGTGCTGTACTGTCGGAGGGTCAGTACTGAGGGAGTGCTGCACTGTCGGAGGGTCAGTACTGAGGGAGTGCTGCAGTCTCAGTACTGAGGGAGTGCTGCAGTGTCGGAGGGTCAGTACTGAGGGAGTGCTGTACTGTCGGAGGGTCAGTACTGAGGGAGTGCTGCAGTGTCGGAGGGTCAGTACTGAGGGAGTGCTGCACTGTCGGAGGTTCAGTACTGAGGGAGTGCTGTACTGTCGGAGGGTCAGTACTGAGGGAGTGCTGCACTGTCGGAGGGTCAGTACTGAGGGAGTGCTGCAGTGTCGGAGGGTCAGTACTGAGGGAGTGCTGCAATGTCGGAGGGTCAGTACTGAGGGAGCGCTGCACTGTCGGAGGGTCAGTACTGAGGGAGTGCTGCACTGTCGGAGGGTCAGTACTGAGGGAGCGCTGCACTGTCGGAGGGTCAGTACTGAGGGAGCGCTGCACTGTCGGAGGGTCAGTACTGAGGGAGTGCTGCACTGTCGGAGGGTCAGTACTGAGGGAGTGCTGCAATGTCGGAGGGTCAGTACTGAGGGAGCGCTGCACTGTCGGAGGGTCAGTACTGAGGGAGTGCTGCACTGTCGGAGGGTCAGTACTGAGGGAGTGCTGCACTGTCGGAGGGTCAGTACTGAGGGAGTGCTGCAGTGTCGGAGGGTCAGTACTGAGGGAGTGCTGCAGTGTCGGAGGGTCAGTACTGAGGGAGTGCTGCAGTGTTGGAGGAGCCATCTTTCAAATCAGATATTAAACTGAGGCCCTGTTTGTCTTGAGACTATTTTGAAGAAGGGTAGTGGAATTGTTCCAGGTTTCATGGCTAATACCTCTCCCATAACCAACATAAACGACACGGTCACCTGTTTTTCATTAACACTTTACTGTTTGTGGGATCTTGCTGTGCACAAATTGGCTGCTGCGTTTCCTACATTACCACAGTGACTGCACTTCAAAGTTAGTTGATTGGGTTGTGAAGCGCTTTGGGACGTCCCTTACAGAAATGCAAGTCTTTCTTTCTATTTCGAGCTGGCACACAACAAAAAATATCCAGCACAGGAACTCCAGGCAAGTATAAACTTTCTAAAAATTCCTTCTTGGCATTGTGGTCCAGACTGGAAGGCTGCTGATATCACCCATTGCTTTCTCAAAGCACATTCAACCGCACAATGTGGGGTTGGAGTCACTGATGTCTCAGACTGGTCGCTTCCCTTTCCTGATTTCTACAAAAATCTGGGACTTTTACTGAATTCACAACTGTCTCTGACGAGTTTTGCATTCACCACCTCTGGTTTCTAGTCCATTAGCACAACTACTCGGCTGCTAAAGCCTACGAGCTGTGGGGTCTTGCTGTGCTCTCTTCCAACCAGCTTGCAATTGGACATTGTGCACAAGCATAAACAGAATTTACATATTCAGAGAGGCTAAAGTTTCATTGGGGTGGTCAGGGGCACTGTTTGAGACCCAACCCCGTAACAGTAGGAGCATAGAAGCCATGTTGAGAAGCATATACACACTGGGCCTGAACCACTGTCCTGACAGCCTTTTCTGGATATTTGCAGGAATTAAATTGGATTACTTTTGCATTTCAGTATGAGCTTTGGTGGAAGATCACAGCCTCTCTGGCACTGAGCCACACACCTGCTTCTCATCAGCTGGTAGCTGCAAAGCCATGACGATGAAATAAAAACACTGATTAATACAAGACTCCCAGCAGAGGATCCAAGGATCATTTCAGGGTAAATTCTTTGAACAAAATATAAAAGAACGAACTCTGTCATATTTGAACCAGTTAGAGATTAGAGGCAGTGACTGACAGTGGTAGCACTGTAAGCTCTGAGATAGAAGATTCCGGGTTCCAGAGTTGGACTGAGGGAGTGCTGCACTGTCAGAGGGTCAGTACTGAGGGAGTGCTGCACTGTCAGAGGGTCAGTACTGAGGGAGAGCTGCACTGTCAGAGGGTCAGTACCGAAGGAGTGCTGCACTGTCGGAGGGTCAGTACTGAGGGAGAGCTGCACTATCGGAGGGTCAGTACTGAGGGAGTGCTGCACTGTCAGAGGGTCAGTACCGAAGGAGTGCTGCACTGTCAGAGGGTCAGTACTGAGGGAGAGCTGCACTGTCAGAGGGTCAGTACCGAAGGAGTGCTGCACTGTCAGAGGGTCAGTACTGAGGGAGAGCTGCACTATCGGAGGGTCAGTACTGAGGGAGTGCTGCACTGTCAGAGGGTCAGTACTGAGGGAGTGCTGCACTGTCAGAGGGTCAGTACCGAAGGAGTGCTGCACTGTCAGAGGGTCAGTACTGAGGGAGAGCTGCACTGTCAGAGGGTCAGTACCGAAGGAGTGCTGCACTGTCAGAGGGTCAGTACTGAGGGAGAGCTGCACCGTCAGAGGGTCAGTACTGAGGGAGTGCTGCACT